>NC_052539.1:16043665-16343850 GCF_016699485.2 Gallus gallus | reverse complement strand
TCATTCTTCACAAAAGCTTTACAGAGTCTAAATATTTATCTTATCTGCCCGATATCGTTGAACAGAATACACTAGATTTTGTTCAGATCTTGATTGACTTCATTGCTCAGGTATAAGATACTTGGGTACTAATGTAATGCAAATACTATCAGTGTACATTGAAATATCCTATATTCGAAAGCATACTGTTGTTTGAAAAAGCTCTTGCAACAAGTGCTTTAATGAAATGCTAGCTGGCTGGCTGACGAGCTGTCTACCTAGAGCTATAACACCGAGCCAAGGTTTTTAAAGAGCTGAATGGCCCTATGCTTTCAGAAGCTTTTGTGCCTGTGCTGTTTTTTCAGCTGTCTGACAGCAACTCCACTGGGAGTTGGAATCAATGATCTCTAGAGGTCCCTTCCAACCCCTGCAATTCTGTGGTTAAGTTACTTCTGATGTTTTCAGGTTTTAAAAAATTCCGAGCCTCTAATCAGTTGAAATAGTGCAGGGGAAACAAAAAAAAAGCCTGTAATTCTATTAAGCCTCACAAGTTTTCTTTTATGGATGAGTAAAGTGCTAAAACGCGGGGTTAACAGAGAAATAAATTTCTGTGTCTGGCTGCTAGGTGCATAGGAGGATGCTAAAGATAGAGAAGGCTCACTTATGAGGAGAATAAAAGGGAGTTGAAAGTCTTCTGATTATTGTTCACCCAAGCAGGGACTCCTGAAGTAACAGCAGAAGGGCTACATGAAGGAAAGGCAGTTTCTTCGGAAAGCCTTTGTAAAGGTTTTTTTGTTTGTTTTTGTTTTCCTGTAGAAGCTGAAATTGCAAAATTGCATGCAGAATTATCATGATGATGAAAAATGTAGATTCAGTTCGTATACTGGAAGCAGAAGCTTCTCAAGAAAACATAAACTTTTTTTTTTCCATTCAGGTTTCTTTCTTAATTTTTTTCCAGAAAATAAAATGGATGATATCAAGGCTGACAAAAATGCAGTAGTTGTCAACGTTACTGTGAACATTACAAAATATTATGCCAAAAGGCACTGGAAACCTGCACGGGCTTTCTCTTTTTTCAGCAGAAATATGTGGCCAATACTCAGCTGTTCTTTAGCTGCCTCTTAGAAATCAAAGACTACACAATTAGACCGTAAAATTATTCCTTGGTTTAGACCTCTGGAGAGGTTTTGTTATGCTGTAAGCCCTGCCACTGCTTTTGCTGTCCCTGAAGCCACCTTCTGTTATCAGTAGAAATATTTACAGAGAAGCAGGGGAAGCTACAAAGTCTTTTCTCACCGTTCCGGCACTGCTCAGCTTCGCAAAAGCGAATCCCATCAGGAACGAGTATGAATGAGTGGATGTGGGGAACGCCGTTCTAAAATCCAGAGCAGACATGTGAGTTAAAATGCAGGCAGCAGAAAGCATCACCTTAACAGGGAAACAGAGGCTAAGAGAGTGACAAATGGCTCCAGCATGAGCCAAGGGAATGCATTAGTATTTCAGGTACCTGGTATTGACGTTGCCATGGCACTTCCTGAATGTAGGTTTTGACGTACGCCACTTGGCAAAATGTTGTCATGAAGTGTTTGCAGATATCTATAGCAAATTGTTCTATACTTGAGATCTAAGGAGGCAAAGAATATTATTAGAACGAAGCAATCACCTCACATGCAAGAGCAGGTTGTTCTAATTGTAAATATTTAGGGAGGATCTATGTTGTTTAAAAATACAGATTTCTTTCAGTTCTGGCTCTGCCCATGGCGAGTCTACTCGTTTGATCAGCTTGCAGCAAATGCTACAAATAACCCTCCGGATCCAGCTCAAAAATCTCCCATTCTGCAGTTTGGGAGCTGGAGTCCCTGGGCTGACAGCAGCTACCGCAGAAGCCTTACACACTGAGGACGTGATGCTGAAACAATCACAGCAATATTCTGGTTCGGCTTCACAGGCTAGA
The DNA here is from genome assembly GCF_016699485.2 of Gallus gallus. Taxonomy (NCBI): domain Eukaryota; kingdom Metazoa; phylum Chordata; class Aves; order Galliformes; family Phasianidae; genus Gallus; species Gallus gallus. The sequence goes on along the minus strand of NC_052539.1, from coordinate 16,341,917 downwards.
CGTGGGATTTCATTAAAAGAGAGGGAACTTGAGCTGCAGATTTTCTTTACAGGAGGAGGAACTGAGGGAGGTAAGAGCACAGTTAACAGAATTAAGAGGAGTCTAAGCTACTTAGAGTCCTTCTGTTTAAAGTGCTGCATAACAAACACTTCCCAGTGAAGAGGCAAGAAAAGCAAGGATAACTAGAAAGTAAAAGATACCCCATTTTTTTTGGCCAACACCAGGACAATATTCTTGATGGTGTCTGTAGGTATCACAAAAGAGTTGTTTCCATCCAGATACTCATGAGCAGAAGTCAGCCGGAGATGTGTGCACACTTCCACTTCTTTAACGAAGTGCTTCTTCCCTTCTCTGTGGAGGCGAAGGAACTTGATTGTGTTCTTGCCATATTCACAGTTGAGGACTTCTATATCCTTAATCTGAAGGGAAAACACACATGCTATAGTTGTAATAGAACTCAGCAGAGGCATTAGTTACAGTTAGGCAGTGACGCATAAGCAACATTTATTGTTTTATTTCTGTGATTACCTGTGATAATGAAAATATTTCCAAGTCCTGATAGAAGGAAAAATGCTTTGGGAAGATGTCTTTATGAGTAGCAGCTATGACAGAATTTAAAACATTTCTTGGGGGGCGGATCATTTAGCAGATCGCACGCAGAGCTTCAGGGGCATTGAAGCAAAGCTTCAGTGCAGGGCAGGCAGGTGGTTTGTGAGCAGGCACAACTTCCAAACAAAGAATGAAAGCAGCTGTCATGTTCTTGGTGACTTTTGTTTTCTGTTGCCCCATCTGTGCATGCTGTGGTTCCCCAGAGAAAGAAGGAACGAAGGCCAGGCTGGGCTGGTTGAAAGCGTTTTGTTGCAACTGGATTCCAGCCCTGATTGCTCATGAAAGGGATCAGAAGCAAGTCTGAGCAGCAAAATTCAGCTCTCAATTCACACTTCTAAAATCCTGGCTTTCTGGGATCATTGTTTTTGTTTGCGTTAAGCCCCCAGCTGCTTTTATCCTGCTCAGGTCAAATGCAGCCTAACTTGCATGGCTGCTGTTGTGCTGGAGGCACTGCAGTGGGAGGGAGGGAAAAATACTGTGGGGGTCATGGGGTTTGCTTTTCTGCTAAAACATCCAGAGATGACTGCAACAGACTTTCCCCGAGGCTGACTCATCCCATACCTGATATTACTTTCTTCCAGTGCAAGTGTAATGGGGAAGGAGAAGAGAATGTTGTCAAGACTCAGTTCAATTCAGACTTTGATCCTAAGATAAATGTTAATGCATTTAAAAGGGACTTTAAAAACCTTATTAACCAACTGTAAGTAAATTGCTGTGGCTCAGAGGCCTTTGTTGCTGTCAGTCTCTGTAGGCTCAGTGCCCGTGGGCAAATGGAGGAACAGAGCTGAACTGGGGGTTTGGCACCACACCGGGCCAGGAATGGTGCAAAGGCTGAGCTCACTGCAGAGGCTGCATGAAAAAGCAGAGAGGAGAAAGTAGGTTTGTTTGCTGGTCTAAAAACTGAGGTTTTTCAGGTGGTTGTACAAGGTTGACGAGTGTCACATTGCCATTCTTCTGCTCGGATTGAGGCGGGCAAGCTTCCAGCCAATCCTGGGGGCGTTCACCAGCAGCCTGAGGAAACGCGGGTGACTTCTGCTTTCAGAGCCTGCCCTGCGCTCACTGTGCCACACGCCAAGATGACTGCGAGCTCTGTGTGGTGCAGCCCTACTCTGCTGCTGCTGCTGCTCTTCTCCCCAGCCCTGTGGGCAGCGGAGATTTCCTGCAGGAATGAAGACGGGGAGGCAGTGGACTGGTAAGTAAGCGCCGCACATGGGAGGGAAACTGGATGAGTAAATAATGCCTACAATTACACTGTGCAAAGTAGGTGGGTCACTGGGAAGTAATGCATAACAATCACTGGTTTAATCCTGCTTGCCTCTGAGTAGCTGAATTTTGCATTTGGAAAACCTGGGCTAAGTTACTGAAGGGTGATTTCATTCTGTGGAACCAACCACGCTGCTCTGTTATGACCAACTGCAAAGTAATGACAGGTTTCCGCAGCGTTCATGTCTGATGATCAAAGCCAGCCTCACCTGTGTTCCAGTGCCAGCACCACGACTGCCTGCAGCAGCGCTGCTGGGGAAATGCCCACACCCTGCCCAGATCTCACTGATGGCCTCTGGTCACACAGGGGAGCTGAGGCCCGGTCGCCTACCGAGTGGGCTGGGAGAGGCACGAGGAGCACAGGCAGCCATCACTGGGTGGGAAAGCGGTGTCTGGCAGCACTCAGCCAACACTTAGGTGCCAAGTGATTAATTGGATTAATGCACCTTGAAGATGAAAGACACGAAGCGTAATCGCTTAACAACCAACCCAGGTTTAGAAAGTGAAGCAAGGGCTCTTAAAAAAGGAAAGAAAAGAAAAAACGCACCGAAGCCTCTGAAAGACAAATATCAACCACTTTAAAATAAGAGTGACAGAGCAGCAATTAGTTCAGATATGAGCAATAGAGGAGGTGGTGCTGCTCCGTACCACCACCCTCACACATGGCTCACCAGGGGCTCCCAAGCACAGGCGGCGTGCTGCTCGAGGTGCTGAGGCACTGGCCCAGGCCCACCCTGTTTACCAATGCACTTCCACATAAAGTCATTTTTTGGGAATCGGAATCTGAGTTGGTGCAGCCAGCCAAGAAATTGGTGATAAGAAAGATTTCATTTCTCTGCAAAACTCTGATTCCTTTCAGAGTGAGCTGGGGCCTGCTGCAGGCCCTGGTCCCTTCTGACAGGAGTAGTAGGGAGAAGAGGGGGGATCTTCCAAATGTACCATGACCTGATAAAAGAGAAACTTGCCTGTCAGCACGGTCACGCTTGTTTATTGACAAACATTGCCTGCTTCTTCCTGATTCTGGAGTCAGTTGCTATGAAGCAGAACTGAAACTGCTGAGAAAAGCTTCCTCTTAACCAAAGGATGTTGACACCCTTTCAAACAAACACAGCTTTTCCTTTTTTTTATTTTCACTTAGCAAGAGCTGTATGTGAGTCTCTGCTGTTCAGTGGCTTTCTGCTGCAATGCTCCATAATTGCTTATTACCAGTACTCACACACCTTTCCTTTGCTGCTAGACTGAAGGAATCACTTCCCTTATCCACTCTGATCCCTCCGTGGAAATGCCCAAGGCTGGGTGGGAGGGAGCTTTGGGCAACGCAGGTTACTGGGAGGTGTCCTGCTTGGGGACAACTGGATCTGTAAGGTCCCTTCCAACCCAAACTGTGCCATGAATCTCTGCTCCCACCTGTGTCTTCAGCTTGCCTGCAGTTCCTTCCATGAGTGGTAGGGCTGGCAATGGCCATAGGTGCTGTTCCACCTGGGAGCCTCACCTCACCACTCACTGCGTGCAGCACATGGCCCCAGGCCTGCTGCCCTTAGGAGAGCAAAGGTCTCTGCTTTATTGGCCTAAGTTCACTGCACTCTGTGGGAATCATTTTGTGCACGCAGAGCCAGGGCTGTGCGTTGGTTTTTATAGGATGGGGAAAAAAAGAGATTAAAGATGTGATTGCTTCTAGTAACTCAGTGCTCACTTAGAAGCAAACACTGTGGCTGTGTTAATCAGATTCTTTGCTGCTAAAAACTTTGCTTTTTCCTGATTGTCAGGAAAGTAATTTCAGTCCCCTCCCACAACACTTTAATACTTCAAACTCTTGAGAATCTTCCTGGGTGCAGTTAGCAGTGAGGACTTTTATCCAGCTTCATTTGCTGAGGCACTCAGCTGCCAGGTCGAGTGCCACTCACGAGTGGGCATTCCTGTAAGCACGTCAGCCCCAGGACTGTAAACATGGAGAGAACACCGACCTTCCAGAACATTTTGGAGGAGTTTGGAAAGGCTTCAGGCAGCAGTTCTTGGCTCAGCTCCTACCTGTATAACTACTACTATTTGTATTCTTTCCAAAACCTCATTGCAAGTGAAGGGATGGCTGCAGCTTCTCAAGTAGGAAATGCTCTCACCAGCCCTCCCCTGCAAATCCCTTCTTTGCCTTCTCCTGGAACATCCTTTGCGCAGCGGGGTTGCAGGTGGATTACAAGGATCACCAGCATGGTGTGTGCCCTTCCCATGGACTAAATGTCCTTCCAGCAAAATGCTCTTCTGGTGCTTTTATCTGCTTTCTGAGCTGCCTTTTTTTTTTTTAAACCAACTGTAATATATCTGGGCAGGACCCACTCCTCCTGACATACTCAAAGTGTTAAGTGCAGTCAGACTGCATTATTGGTAAGTACCATACATAGGACTGAAAATAATGCCACTCAGTTCTTACTATTGACATAAATAACAAATTACTTCAGCAGAGCACTCAAAGCAGTGCGGCTTAATTAATTAGAATGCAATTAATCCCATGGACTTTTGCACTAGGAAAACCTATTTACTTCATCAGAGACACTGGTAGGAACAGATCCATTTACCAACAATGTCGAGTACTCTGCAATTTTGAAGAGATTTGTGTTTCTTACTAACTGTAAATATTCCACTTGCAACAGGTCAGCAGAATGTGAGTCTGCTATTGAAGGATTGTAATTAAATGTGGTTTCATGCTTATTTTTATGTATACGTGAACATGTGGAATTACATAATTGTATTATTTAATACACAATGTAATTATGACTCATATAAATACAAAGTTCTATTTGTATAGAATAAGAAATTGTTGATAAGAGTTATCCATGTTGACCAAGAGAATGACAGACTAAGTTTGGGAGCTGAAGTTCAGGCTCAGCCTTTTGCTGTTTACCACAGCCAGGAGCAAGCAGCATGGATTCGGTGGCTGCATGGGATGCCAGAGGATGTCCCCACAATGTGCATTCCTGCATTTGTTTCCCTGCTGCATCTCCCTGATGCTGAGCTCACAGTTCAGTCACTGAAATGCCAAGCAGAGCACATTCAGCCTCATCCTCTCAGCAGCCTTTGTGCCGAGGGTGAAAACCCCATTAAACATGCAAGACGGAGTTCTGCTCAAAGAAGCTCACATTCACATTTTAGCTACAGGAGGGATGTGGGTGCAGTGGGGGAAAACTAAGGCTAGTTATTCTGGGGTACTGACAGCAGTGTGGCCATAGCAAAGGTAGTTTGGTGCTGGCTCAGCCTCTTCAGAGAAGCAGACTGAAGGTGCCCACAGGAACACGGTGCTGCTGGCACCAGAGTGTTAGCACTGGTGCCCCTGTGCAGGTGTCCCTGTGGTCACCTTGGTCCTTACGTGCTCCTGGGGGAGGAGAGAGGGACCTATGCATTCAGATAGAACGGTTTGTGAGAAAAACAAAATTTGCCTGTCACTGCTGCAGGTTTGTTCTGTACAAGCTGCCAAAGCACACCAAAGGAGGTGGCACAGGGCTGGGCCTGGAGTACCTGTACATGGACAGCCTGGCACAGCAGTGGCAGCTCGGCAGGTACCTTGTCAACATGACGCAGGGTGCTCTGGGACAGACACTGGGGCAGCTCTACAAAGCGTACGAGTCCAAGGTAAGTGAGCTTTAATTGCTGTGTTGCTAGCATGTCTACCTGACACTACATGCAAATTAAATGAAACCAGCCAAAATAAGCACGTAGGGCTATAGCCAGACCTGACTGACTAGATCTGCTAATATGCATCAAGGTGAGCATGCTGGTGCCTTGGCAGATCATTTGCAGTTCTGGCTACAATTAGAATCGTAGAATCATACAATTGTCTGAGTTGAAAGGGACCCCTAAACGTCAGCTACCTCAACTCCCCTGCACTGAACAGGGACACCTTGATCAAGCCTTCAGAGCCCTGTCCAGCCTGATGCTGAAAGTTTTCAGGAACGGGACATCCACTGCCTCTCTGGGCAACCTGCCCCAATGCCTCCACCCTTATTGTAAAGAGCTTTTAAATATTTTCCATATATCCAAAATTAGAATTAGAAGTTACCCTAGAAATTTCTAGTTGAGCCTTTCACGCGCTTGAAGTATAGTCCATCAAATCAATGAACATTGGTGCACAGTCCCCACGGCTTTGTTTCTGAGATTTCTGTTGAGTGGTGGCTGAAGCACAGAGCTGGCTGTCAGCTCAGCCCAGCCCAGTGCTGACTACCAAAGACCACCCTCCGTAGCCCTCCCAGCTGCGTGTGTTTCAAGCTCCACCTTAGATCACATTTGGGTTTTGCTGTTGTCTTCTGACTGCTTCACCAGTAATGATTTCTTTTTCTAGTCAGAAACTTCCTTTGTACTAATGTGATTATAAAATACCACAAGATCTGCCCGTGGTTATTTTTTAGCATCTACGCATTGTTCCCATTCTTAGGAATCTGGGTGTGTCTTTGCATTTCTGCTGTGGGTTAGTGGTAGGGTGTCATTACGTTTATATGTAAAAAAAAATTGGTCAAATATTGCCAAACCACTTGACTTTCCTATTCTATATCACGCTGTAGCTGTAATACAAACAATCTTTACAAGCTCACAACGCTGAGCCACGCTGATGCCATCTTCCTACCCTGCTAGCATTTGCAAACGGCACATCAGGTGGGGAAACGTCTCCCAGAGCCTTTGAAGTTCTCTATTTGGGGGAAATAAGGTGTGGCTGCCTGTAGATTTTTTTGCAAAAAAAAAAAATATTCATTGTTTGTCCTTTATAAGAACACTTGTCGTGGCTTCTTTTCCTGAGCAGACATTTTCACAGGACCTTGTTGCTAAATGAGAAGGGGATACACAGAAAAGCAGAGGGTGGGAAGTTCTGGTCAATGGTTGCCAAACAGAACCCATGGAAATTGTCCTAGTGAGCATATTGAGCCTCAAGGACTGTTGCAAAGATTGAGAGAACTTCTGCTTGGTATTAACCAGGATCCTAATGCTGAGTCTTCAAGTTTATTGTAGTGTAAGCTCTGTGGAGATGGTGGCAGCTGACATGGGGGAGGGAAGAGTCTCGTGATGTATGCAGAGGTCTGCTGAATTCTTTCAGCAAAAGTTGTTTGCTTAAAGCCCTTCCTCTTACTGAATGTCGTGTTTCAGAAATGTGTGTTTCCCTGCAGAGGAACAACACTGTGTATGCGATCTATAATGATGAGGTCCCTCATTCAGGCTCCATCAACGGGAAAAGAGGACACACCAAAGGTACAGGGAGAGTCCCCAGCTGCCGTTTCCTCCTTTTTAAAGTTGTGGATAACATCTATTTGTTTGTCAATCTGCATATCTAAAAATCCTGCCTAAAGCAAAACTGGAGAGCAATTTGCATGATGAGTGGTTTGCAGTGCAGTGATAGACACAGTTGCTTCTATTCTGGTTCTGCTGTGCCTGTGCTGTGTTGAAGAACTCTTAGGGATTAGGGACCTTTTGTTTTCAAGAGTGGAAAGTCATGTACCTCCTTCAGCAAGTACAGACACATCCTCCTGAGCTGGCGATGTGGCAGCAGCACCTAGTGCAAGGGGAAAGACACCCTGTGAGACAGTTAGCTTCTGTACTCTCCCAGCTTTCCATCTCTATGGCAGGATTATAGAAGTACTGAAGTAAGCAGTGACAGTATAGCAACAGATCTGCTGTGCAGTCCTGGCGGTCCCTGCAGGAAGCAGATGGGGCTTGCCCAGCCTGCTGCTGGGATGGAGAGCCTTGGCAGGGCTGTATCCAGCTGCAGAGCTGGGGGCTGCTCCCTGGGCCCCCGCCTACCTGCAGTGCGGGCAGCCTGCACCAAGCACAGTGATGAAATGAAGGAGAGGGGAGGGGGCAGTGAGGGGAGAGTCACAGACATTAAACCATCAGATTTTTCAGAGACAATATTTGAGCAGAGAACGAAAAGTTTTGCAAAGGTTTTCTTTGAAAGCACAAAGGTGACAGTTCAAGTTAGGGTATGCAGCCGAGAATTAATGTAATTTTAGCACAATATCGGTGTTTTCTATAGCCCATTAATATACTCTAGAGCCAGTTTCACTGTAGACATTAACACGCTGAAGTGTGGTGTCTACAGCAGCAGCAAATCCAAAGCAGGGCACTACTGTGATGTCTCAAGGCTTTTCTGTCATTCATTTGATGTAACTTTCCTTTGATAGGATTTCTGCTCTTGGACAAATCACAAGGCTTCTGGGTGATCCACAGTGTGCCCTTGTTCCCTCCCTTCCCTGAGGATGGCTACGGTTACCCAGCCAGTGGGGAGTCCTATGGACAGACAGCCATCTGCATAACCTTCTCATATGAGCAGTTCATAGAAATAGGTAAGGAAACCTCCCTAAGAATGCCTTTGCACCACTGCGACTCTCTGACTTCTTTCCTTTAGGCTGTGCCTCCAGAATTGCTGGCTTTTTTCCCCCATTATCAAATGTGGTAACCAAGAGGGGCCTGGAAACTGTGTGCTTGGCTTTCAGTTCTATTTGTCCAGTTCTTCCTGTGGGAATGTGGGAAATTCACTCTTCCACTCTTTCTCCATCTCCCACGGGGACTGTGGAGATAATAATAGTCCCAAGCACATATTGAGTGCAAAGTCAGCCCATAAATACCAAATGCTTTAGAAATATAAAGGAGGATGGGTCATCTTTTTTAACAGGAGTAATAGTTTATTCAGCTGCCATAGTCTGCAGTTCTACAAATGCAACGCAATCACTGCTTGAGCAGGGATGGTGGCCCTGACGTCAGAAATACAAACTATGGAAAAAATATTTCCCGGAATTTCTACAGGTACTTTTTGCCACATAGAAAGTGAACCCTAAAAATGGAAAAGTAAAATTTATATCTGCAAGGTTTGAAAGTACCTGACACTGGAGGTCCTGAATAGGGACTATCAAAAGGCATGGTAAGATGACACACTTACATGTCCCTTAACACCTTTTACATTGTTTTTCACTCTTTGCTCAGTTACAAGCCCCAAATTTTATCAAATAAATGCATAAGATTGTAAAGAAACAAGCTAGGGATACTACAGAGCTGTCAAAACCAAGATCCTGCTCCTGGAGGTGTATCTTTGCTTGTGCAAAGGGGAGAAGAAAGGGAGAAGCATAGTAATGTTTTCCTGCTCTATCCTCCCAGCTTCTGGTAATCTGTGGTTTAGGGATTTCTTGAACTGGAAAGACTGGAAAGTTCCTGATGGAGTCATCGTCATGAACTCATCACTCATGGAGCTATTTGTACCCTTCCTCTTTATGAAAGCCACAGCAAGGACTGAGCACTGTACAGAGAACTTTCCTCTGCAGATTCAGTGTAGATTCTGAGAGTCAAACTCTATTCTCCCTAAAATCAAGCTAGGTGCTTGGTCAGCTTTTCTCTTTGGCTTTGGCTTGCCAAGTGTAACTGAGTGGAAACTACTCCTGTAGATACAGACTTGAATTCACACGTGCCACTTGAGCACTGTGTAACCACTCAGAGGCTTGAAGATGATCATGGAGGGATGTGGCAGGGTGGTTCTGCTGAGAGCAGAGGGGTGTACACGGTAGCAATGGAGCGTACTCTCCCAGCCAGGCTATGTACTGCAGGGCCAATCAGAACTCACAGCAATTAAACACATTTTTGGTTGCTAAAACAAGCTGCTTTGACACTGAACTCCTCCGGGAGATAAACTGTAACGATCAGAAAGGATTTGTGTTTCTCTTCCTGGGAAAAACTTTGCCATCCTGATTGCCTCACTTTAACCTATTTTCGTTTTGCATGTTTTCATTTCTTTGTGGATTTCTTTGTTGTTGTTGTTTGGGGGCTATTGTTTCTATTGTTTTTGCTTGTTTGCTTGCTTTTTTCCAGACCAACAGATGCTGAGCTCTAATCCAGAAATCTACAGCTGCTCCCTCCCTGATACCTTCCAAGCCGATCTCCCAAACCTGCAAAAGCTCTGCTCAGGCTCCAGGCTGCCCTCGGGCCCCCTGCGCCGCCTCTCCAAGCTGCAGTCAGCACATGGGGAAGCCTTTCTCCACTTTGCAAAGTCTCGTTCTTTCGTGGATGGTAAGAGAAAGTGCTGTTATCTACCACGTGTTCAAACATGCAGTGGGCACTCCGTATATCCTTTGACAATATTTTCTTTGAGGGGAAGGAAAGAATTTCAGCTTCAGAAATAAATGTAGCAGAGTGGGGAATGGTCTTCTGTCATTCTGTCAGCCCCACAAAGTAAAAAGCTATCTGATCTTTCAAACGTCTTACAATGCACGTTAATGGGGTTGTCAGAAATTTTCTATCCTGTTATTCAACTGTAGCAACAAAGAACAAAAATGAGGTTTGAATCATCTGCTTTTATTTTGTTATGAAGAACTGAGTTTTGCTTTTTTTTTTTTTTTTTTCCCTTTTCCTTTACTTCCTATTGATTATTTCTAACAAGTTTTCCAGGAAAAGAAGGGAAAACAAGAATGAATTTAGGAAATAAAAGTCAAAATAAGGGGGAGCTGGGGGCAAAATCTCTTCTGGTTCACTTCAGGCATCGGAGCGAAGTTAGCCCAGTTTAGGTGATCCTTTTTGGTTCCTTCTTAAATGAAGGAAAACGAAGGGCTGACTTCTCCCATCCTCTGCTATCCCACAGATATCTACGTGGCCTGGGTGGCTCAGGAACTGAAGACTGATTTGTTGGCTGAATCCTGGCAGCACTCTGGCCAAAAGCTTCCCTCAAACTGCTCTCTCCAGTACTACGTCTACAACATAAATCTCATAGGGACGCCACTGAATTCCACCTTCCATTCGATCCTGGATCATTCCAAATGGTCTGTTTCAATGAAGGAAGAAGTTCAGTGGACCTGCATTGGGGACCTTAACCGCGCTGTTGAGCAAGCTTGGAGGAGTGGTGGGTTCATCTGTACACAGAACAAACACATCTACAGTGCTTTTAGACGTTTGGTGATCAACTATGAAAGTTGCAATGATGCTTCCACGTGGATATAAATGGACTGTTCCTCCCAAACAGCATAGCCCCTCATTACAAAAAAATGTGTAGGAAATATCTCCCTTGAATTATATTTTCTCTCTGAAAAAAAAAATGGCCCTGTGAGTTGCCAGATGTGCTAGACTTTCACTTCATTAGCTATAAAAGCAGACATTTTATGGGTAAAGCATGGCTGTTTTTTTCCCTGCACTGTGACGCTGAGGCAAAGCGCGCTGCTGCCAGCAGTGGTTCAGAGGGGGCACGTCAGTGAGAAATGCTGGACAGGGAATGTGAGGAAGAAGGAAAACTTGCCTCACTACATAGGCTGTCTGGGATGGGCTGTTGACAGGAGAAAAGTACCACAAAATGCTTCAAAATCACCGCCTGTTTCAGGTTCTGTTGAAATCAGATCATGTCTGCTGAGGCTGGGCTGAATTTCTTAAAAGCCACGCATAATTGAATGCAGACAGGAAGACAAATTGTCTGGGGACAAGAAGGCTTCATTTTTATGATTAATTTTTAGAGAAGAAATGAGCTTTGAATCATTTGTTACCAAAAGCTTGGGAATGTTTCTGGTGCTTTTATTCATGTGCAGCAATCATATAAACCAATAAACACGTCCAAAAAACGAATGAATAAAATAAATTAAGAGAGAAGATGTTCTTTTTATGGTCTCTCTCTTCCATCTATAGCTATTTGTGATTGGTTATAAGGTTTTATAGCTGCCAAAGGAAAAATTGAGAAAATTAGGGGGGGGAAAAAAAAGAGAAGAAAATATTTGAAGGAAGATGTTATTTCATCTATATTTTCACACTACAGATAATGTGGCTGTTAATTTTTGATACCTCCATTCTCAGGCCTAGTATTTGAAGTTTGCATAGATTTGCTGTAAAGGCAAAGCTAACTTGCAATCTCGCGATAGCATTTTTTGAATCATTTTTTAATATGTTCCTAGGTGCATTTGTAGGATTATATCTCACTTGTTACTTTTTTTTTTTTCCTGAATTGCTATAAACTCCTGTTTGAAGGTTTGCCTGCCCTGCTAATATTTCTGTTTTGCTGTGTTTGTAGTCCATACCCCTAATTGTATACAAGTGTCAAATAGCTATAAAGAAATACCCTATGACCACAAGCATTTACTTGACTTCCTTCCCTTTCCATCCTGAAAAATCAACCATACAATAAAGCATTCAAAGCACCAAATAAATTAATGTCATATCACATTTGGGTGTACTTCTGGGAGAAATAAAATTACTGTATCTGGCCTGGTTAATGGGGAGAATTGTGTAGAACCGGATTGTATGTTTAGTCGACCTGGACTGAAGATAAAGCTGACTCTCATAGCTCAATGAAAATAAAGTAAATAGTTTAGATATTTTGCATGAAATAGACTTTTTTTCTTTATCTCTACTTATGAGCAAAAATTTTACAAACAATATGCTAAATAATGTTTTTCCTCTGAAGCTTGTCAGATTATTTTACAAGCATGTTTTCCATTGTTTTACTAGCTGTGGTCAAGTAATAACTACTCGCGGCTGTGAAAATTGCCCGTTAGACAGCACTGAGTGCTGGGGCAGTAGGGCTTTGCTTGGATAAGACAAGATAAAATTTGTCTTGTCCACTTTTTCCTGGCAGACACTGACCAAACCGGCCTGACCTCTTGCATCTTGCCCACAGCAACACATGTGCATGAGCTCACTGTACAGGAACAACAAGGAGTCCTTCGCTGGAGTCACCTCTGATGAGGTGCTCCATGGTGCACCAGAGGGTACCGGGATCTGCTCCACCACCTGTATTTCCTATGGGACATGCTCAGCCACAGTGTTTGTCTCACAGAGCTCAACAGCATGGAGTCTCCATCCCCAGGCTGACACAGTGGTGTGTCACAGTCCCTCTCCCCACACCTATCCCTTGACTGTAAGTGCTAATTGGTATTCTTAATTATTTGTTCAATTGATAGCTATCACAGAGCTAGACTGTTCAGAGCATTCCTCTCCCAGTGTGCTCCAGATTAATAGCCCCCATGTCAGCTGCTACTAAAGAGACATAAACAGCAGTGGGAAGATGGAAAGAAGCCCGGTACCCTGCACTACCTAAATAGTCAGGTTGGGCACACACTCATTTCAATGGTGTAGCAATAAAAAGGCTGCAGTTCTGGTTCTTACTTTTTCTGAGTGTAAACAATTTTAATGTAGTTTTCCTTTCATTGCATAATGTCCGTATTTACATATCTCCCAGTATTTCCACTACACACGTTATGAAACATGGGCAGATGCTTTTTTTCCCAAAACAGACCTGTGATCAGCAGTCTGAACTTCTGGATTTTCAAATGGCCTTTATCTGTCAGGCCAGCCGTGTGATATCAGGACCACATCCCCTTGCTCAACCTCACATGCTCTCATAGCACAGGCTGTCGCTGGTATGAGGTATTTTTGCATATTTTTACAAGAGCTTAATTTAAAATATGCTGTTCCTTATCAAAATGTCAAACACTCCACAGCTCTACCTGCCCAGTGCTCTCTTTTGCTGACCCCTCTGTGCCCACAGAGGGGAGCACGCAGCACAGCCCCTGTGAAGGGACCTGGTGAGCCACACTGTGGCTGCAGAAGGGCAGAAGAGTTGAATCCAGCATGGAGGGGGCAGAATACCCTTCTCCTTCTGGAATCCCCATGTCTTATCCCCTTGATGCACAGGTATGGCTATTCTGACCCTTGGGCTCCGTCCTGGTTAGACTAAATGAGAATACTTATTATGCATGAAAATCGTTGGCCAAGGGAGTAGGAGTGGCCCAAAAGCTCACGTTATTAATCCACTAAACCTTGCTGTAACACAGGGGAGTTTGCAACAAACACGACAGCAGGTATCATTGTTGGGTAGGAATGCCCTTATAATTACTTAGACAAGATGAGGTCTCGTCCCAGCAGGCCCACAAGCGCTCCAGTGACAGGAAATGCAAATGTGGCCTCTTGCAATGCCTGCCTGGGCCTCCCCCACCCACCTGCCACTCTCACATGCGCCCATCACCCCAGGAAACCAAGTCCGGTGATTTTCCTGTCAGCCCCTCAGGATTCTCCTGCAACACCAGTGGCGGGGGATCCCTCAGGTAGTGGCTCGCTGAGCAATTTTACAGACATAAAAGGGAGAGGCCATCTAAAGGATTAGATGACAGGCTTACTAAGACAAAAGCTAAAATACTGCGAAGGTGTTAAAACCTAGACTGTGAAGTTTCATTCTGGCTGGGCAATTACTCCACTGGAAAGCAGGCAGAGGCATCCAGCCAGAGGCCATTTCATAGGGCAGCTTTATGGTGGGACTGCTCCAGGTGTCTCCACAAGGACTGAAAACACCTTGAGGCCTAGCAATGGGAGCCATCCCTTCTGCCAGCATGCTGGGGATTTTCTCAAGGACTAACATTCCATGGCAGCTGCCTGCCAGTCAGCAAAAGGAACATTTGGGAGAAATTGCTCCGGCTTAGCTGGGAACCTTCCCTTCTTCAAGGCATACTAATGAAGCCTGGCCCTGGGCTTATCATAAAGGCCTGCAGGTCTATTTCTGAAACAGAGCAAAGTCAGCTTCAAAGTGGGCTAGACTAGTTTTTAAAAGTACCAAAGTCTACAAAGCTGTGGATGTTTTGCCCATCCAGCTGCCAGCAACACCCCTTCTTCCAGCTGTAACCCCTGCCTCTCGCACTTCTGCAGTGGCTCATGCCCGTGCTTCACCAGCAGCATGCTGTTTGCATCCTTCTGCTCTCAGAACAGGCAGTTTCCAGCAAATGCCTCTAAATATCAGTTCTTATATCAAACAATGTCTTCTTGGCATGCCTGTGGTGTTAAGAGAATGGGCTATTTTTGAGAAGACATATGGGTCGCTCATCCCTCCCTTCTGTTCAAATATATGCCCTTCTGACAGTACTGAAATGCTAAAGAAGAACATTATGAGCTTTTCTTTAACGTATCAAAGCATCTTCTGCATTATTAGCGTAGTCACATAATTATCCCCAGAGAAACTTACACCCATACATTAACACCCATAAATTACTGTGTAGATGTCTTTTATACCTTCATTTTCAGCTTCTGGGAAAGATACATCACTGGATACTTAGCACAGTAATTGCTTCCAAACATGTAAGCTGCCTATGCCTTGGGTAAAATGTTCAGGAGGCAGAGATGTGCTGGCTAGAACCTCAGTGCAAGCCAAAGCCTAACTGTGCTCAGAGCATGATGCAAGACTATGATGCACTTCTCATATTACACAAGAGATTTTTTAAAAAGACAGAAATTTTAAAATGAGAATGTAAAGAAATAGGAATTTGTGTTAGGCAAAGCGTGGAGAAACATCCTGTAGCAGGGAATACATTCTCCATAGCGTGAGGCAAGGAGCCAGATCTGAGGTTTGAAGCTAAGGTATCAATATCAGTCTTTGACAGATAGCCTGATATCCTGAGCATAATAACTGTATCTGACACTTTCCTATTCGATCAGAGATACCAGATTAAAAGCCTACTCTGGTGAATATTCTCAGAATTCTTCAGCAGTAAGACCTTCAGCGAATAGCATCTGAAACCACTGTAGCACTTTCAGATCTTGGCCTCAGGAGGTAGTTGTTCCAGTATTATATGCATATTTGATAATTTAATTTTACTCAAGTTTTCCAAAACATTAGGATTTGAAATTTATACATTGATTCTTAAGCAATCGTGTTACATTTTTATTCAAATAAATCCCCTTGATTTTATTTTTTTCAGTTGAGTTCATCTTTCATTTTTACACAGGGTAATTGGTGGCCATTCTGCATCTCCTGCAAATCAGATAAAAGCGAGGAACATCTTTCCCCTCCTTTCACCATTTTGCAGCCTAGGAGCTACAAGCTAATAATTAAATATTCAAAGCTTTACCAGAGCAGGGCAGAGTGTGCTGTGTGACCTGCTGGAGTGCTCGTGGTTGCTGCAAGCAGTTCACCATAGTACACTTGTCTTAGCATTGCATAATTTATTAATCATAGAAATTGTGCATGCAAATCAGCCACACAGTTGTGCATCATCGTATACAAACCAGTATATTTGTTTTTACATACATTAAAGCCCTCGGATAATAATGTCGCATTGTAGCAGTGCACCTTTTCTCTGTTGCCTTCTGAAACCTGTCAAATGTTTGCTAAAGCCATGCCATCAAGCACGCTGGGTTTTTGCCATTGTTCCTGTACTTCTGAATCTCCAGAGTGTGACAGTGTTTAGCTCCAGGGCTTTTTCTGTGTCTGGATTTGTACAGGTTTCCTTTTTGGGCTAAGGTTCAGTCAGCCAAAAATCAAGATTTCTGTCGTGCAATTTTAAAAATGTATTCTTGCACCGATATGTTTATGCTTGACATCACTGCCCACCCATTCACGCAGAGGATTAAGAACACCACGCTCAGTACGTGTTTCAGAAACTGTTTGCTTCCCTGTCCTGGCAGCTGCTCCATCGCTCGTATTGATCTTGTAAATCCTGAACATTGTACAAATGAAATCTGCATCTTTTCTTCTCTTGCTTTCTAACTACTCTAAATAATTTGTTTCATGAAAGTGAGATTTTCAAGGGGAGAATGAGAGAACTAGCAATTTTGCATGAAGCATTTTGTGAGGAAAAAGCATAGAAGAAATGTTGCTCAGCAAAGACAGACGATTGCTGTAGTTTTGTTCCCTACTGCCTACAACCTGCCCTCCTCTTTTCTGCCAAAAAACATGGAGAACCAGAGAAATCAGAATGAAGAGAACTCAGAGGAAAACTCAGAAGAGCAAACAGGACAACAGAAAGTGAGCCAAGAGGGGAGCAGAAGGAACATTAGGGTGGGAGACGTCAGTGGAGGCCAGAGACCTCGATTTCAATCCCAGCAAACCATTAAGAGTTAGTCATGCAGAAATTCAGTCAACTATCTGTTTCACTTACTGTGATACCTACTGAGTATTTATCTGTTTTACAGGTATAACCTCCACAGACTGTGCCGCTGAGAGAAAAAAATGAGAAGCACAAACTGAAGTGACTTAGCCAAGTATTAAAAACCAAACCCAATCATCTGGAGACGAAGCAGCTCCCTGTTTGTTGCCAAACTTCCAAGAGGTGGGGTGAGGCAAAATCAAAAGCATTACATACAGAAAAATAGGAGGGAGAAATTTACATGCCAACCTCAACAGTTTGAACAATGTGTTTGAATAACATGCTACTTTTCTCTTTCCTTTTTTTTTTTTTTAAAGAAGCTACAATTAAGATTTAAAACCAATAAAAATGCAGTGAAGACAGAGGTGCAGAACATTTACAAGATTAGCTGCAGACCATTTCATTATGGAGTGTGACACTAAAATGAACTTCATTCATTCTTATGGCATTCAGATAACAGCAGGCAAAAAAAAAAAAAGTAAATACAAACACAAAAGAACATAAACTGTGATAAGCGAACTGATGCCTTTAACACTTTGCTCTTGGTATTGTTATTACAGATTTGTCTACAAATTTCGGCCTTTTATTCTCACAGAAAAAATAAAGCTGTTTAGAAAATTCCCCAGTTTTGTACCTTCTTTGGTTTTAACTCTTCCTACATCCTGGTGCAAATTCATTCTCTAGCACTAACCAAGCCACCAGTACTTGGCCCTGCACTGAGTCAAAGCCAGCAGGCATTACTTACTGTCACTTGGCTCATTGTGGCCCACTGCTTGGTAGCCTCCCAGTCTTGGATTCCACAGAGGAGTAATGGTAGTGCAGAAGCTGAAGCTCTATAAAAAGTGTCCTCGAAATATCAGAGGAGGAGCTAGGCGTAAGGGGTTGGCTTCATAAATGCAAATATTTCATAATTTATTTAGTAATGTGGCTTCTTTTTTTTTTTTTTTTTTTTGCCCCCAGGCAAAAGCTTTAATAAAGGAATAGCTCTACTGCAACAAAGGAAATGAGCAAGAAGAGAGATGAGGACACATCCTAAGTCCATTAATGGCAGTGGGAATTTGCCTTCATCTTCAGTGGGAACAGACTTTCAAAGACATGGGAATTGCCCATACAAACTGGAGGATAAAATCTGAACCTTCCCGTGGTCTATGACACAAACCAGAAGATGGCCCCGACACAGTGGAGTTTCACAGCCAGGCTTGACCACAGTCCTGTGTGTGGTGCCGGCTGCTGGGATGGACGTCATCATGGCTGCAGGCACAGGCAGTGTCTGTGGTACAGCCTTCCCTGAGGCCAGGCCAGGCAGGAACCAGGCAGAGATGCATCTCCTCTTGGTGAACACTGACCCTCTTGCTGATTATGGGTTTGCTTTCAGTGCCCTACATTTGGGAAGATGAGCAGCGTGGACAGCAGGAATCTTCCCCAAGGAGATTCAGGATCTTGTTCAAGGCACACGCTGCCTGCTGAATGGTGCAAAAAGCCAATGCAGGAAAGCCCAGATGAAGGAGCCTCATGATCCCAAGCATCTCTTCAGCTGCTGTTTTGGTACTGGCACTACACAGCAAAGTAGACATTAAAAGAACAGAGTTGCCATTCTTCCGCTAGCAGCAGCATTCATCTTCCTCTCATCCCTTTGGTCTACTCCTCCTTCCACTCTCAGGATTGCACCACATCAACTCACTGTGTGATAGTGCGCACAACAGGACCTTGTTGTACTCTTGAAGGGTGAGTTCATCCACTGTAACACATGGCCCCTGTAGTTCTGTTTGAGGTCTTTAAGAAAAAGTCCTCCACTATCCTTGATTATCGGTCACCAAAATATGTCTGATAAGACAGCCCCTTCCAAATAACCAAATTTTTCAGACCAGCAGGTGTTTCAGAAAAATGTTCCATGGGAGTACGCACCCTAAGGAAGAAGACTTCTCCATAAAAACTTACAAATCATATTTCATATTGGATCTGTGCTGCCAGTCCATTGCAGCTCACATAGAGAAAATAATTACAAGTATTTTCTCAAGAACCTCTTTAAAAGAAATATACTTACCATGTGCTAATATGTCTGTGTTCTACATGGCACTGATTTTCAGTCCCTAGGGATAAAGAGGTCTGTGAGCAACATTTAAGAGAGTCACAGATATGACTAAACAATGCAAGTTCATGCGTATTTTCTAGATATTACATTTCTTAAGGAAGCCCATGCCTCTATTGGAAAACTAAAAGAAATTTCCAAAGCTGTGACTTTTTTTGCAAGTCAGAGTTTTATTCCTGTCTTGTATGTCAAAATATCAATTTCTATTTGATTTTTTGAGAGCTTTGCCAAAGATTCCTCAGGAACAGACAACCTATGGTTTCAATACATTTTTCTTTTTCCCCATAAGAAAATGCAGTATTTCTTTAATACTAAACTCCATTGGTTTCCAGTGCCTTAACTTCTAAATATCACCTTGTATAAAATCGTGTAAGAAATGAGAAATGAAGCATGTGGTTTAGCTGCTTTTAAAATCATGTAGTAGCGCTATTAGGTTTTGTGAGATTACTTCGATAGTCCAAGTAAAATAACTGTCAGCTAGACAGATAGTGCAATAAAGGTGAAACACACTATTGCCGATAAGAAAGTAATCTTTATTTCATGGTCCCAGACTTTTCCTACCATATGAGCACAGCACTTTGTGGGATTGAGTGGCACTCACCAACATAACACTGCTCGGCACAAACAACTTGATTAGATTAGTTAAACCAATGTGGTAGAGGCAAAGTGGAACCGAGCAGCTTCATGGCCCTTATCAAGCATAATATAAGCTCAGTTTCTTCTCTATACAAGGGAAATTTCACGTGTTAGGGCTAACAACATTTGGAGCAAGTCCACCGTAATTTCAACGTAGCATTGGGTGAAGCATGACAATAAGATCAATCAATTAAAGAACTGGGGGAGTTAAACTCTTGACAAATTTACAAAAGCACTGCACAGATTCTGTGTGTACTTGTGCAAGGTATGGAGAAGAAAAGAAATACGTTTCTTCCAAGAGGACACAGGTGTGGCTATTGCTACTGTGTACCAAAGGTATTTTTTTTTTTAAATAAATCCTGTTGATGCTATTTGTTTGAAGCAATAATCAGTCTGGCATCAAGTCTGAATGATAACCATTGCTTTCTTCACACAGATTTTCTAAGTTTGTGAGACCAGTTCTCAAAAGCTCTCTAGGAAAGCTCCTGTGTTGCCAGCATCGCTCCCTCAGAGGGAGCTGGTAAGAGGCTATCAGGAGGGTGAGCCCTGGTTTTCAGTACCTTCTCCAGATTGAGCTTCAAAAATGAAAGTCAGCTTTTTCAAAAGCAATCTTTCATAATTACAATTGAAAATGAGGTATTTGCCAAGTGCTCAGCAGCCTTGAAAACTGGATCTGATGTGTTCAAAGTAAAAATAAATGTATAAGCCTGTAATATATTTCACACTTAGAAACTTTTTGCGTATACTCTCAATTGGAACTTATGTTTTCCTTTTTAAAGAAAGAACAAGTGATACTTCTCTCATCACTGATACAGTTTTGTAACTCAGTGTTTTGAATTTTCTATTTCAGATTTTCCCAGGAGAAAGTTGTCTGTGCAGGTGCCCCGGACTCTGCCAAACGGTTGGCTTTCTATCCAGCTCAGTCATTTACTTCTGTTGCAGGTTTTAGACATCCATTTTTCCTTCTTAAGACATCCAAGATTTTCCATCTTTACACATCCATTATTCCATCTTAACTTCAATTCCATGTTTTTTTTTTTTTTTTTCTGCAGGCTTATAAAAAAGACACACTTGGGCTGAAAGGAAAGCACATGTATCAGAACAGACTTTTGGATTTCTTTTACTTCAAACACACATAGCATCATGTCCCGGATGGCTTAATATTGAAGAGCACTTTAGAAAGTCATTTGTACAGATGTATGAGCATGCCTCTTATAAAAAGAAAGGTACAACTGAAGAGCTCTAATACTGTAAAGAAATCCACTTAGAAGTGAAGAAATATAGGAATGACAATTGTCTGTGCAGCTTTGATCGCGTAGTTTCTTATAAAACTGTCTTTAATCACCCACTGGACAGTCCTTCATTTAGTGTACAAGATCTTCAGCATTCTTGGATAATGGGTAGGAGCGTTTTGCTGGTTTTTAATTCTTTTTATTAAAAGTGTAGTCTTCTGTTCCTACTTATTGCTCATTAGCCAGCTCCTTCCCAGAAGCTAAGTCCATCCTGGAGTTCGACATGTTTAACTCCCTGAAAGCGTTACGGTTCTTACATTTGGTCTATCATTACCCTGGCTTTATGCAAAGGTTTTACCAAGCAGTAAAGCTTTTCTTAAAACCCACTGAAATGCTTTTCACCCTAAGTACATTGCTTGGTTTCAGCCAGGCAGTTTCCTGATAGTAGTATAACACGGTATCTTTTCAAAATCCCAGTAGGTGGATGCTTGGTTTGAGAACACAATGGGACACTCAGTTGCACTGATATTTTAGGTCACAACTGTTAACAATTCTTGGAAGTGTAAGAAGTATTTAAAGGCCAGGTGGTTCAGGAAGCTGGCAGTGGATTACGAGGCAGCAAAATGTGGGATAACTAAAAAGGTAAAGAGAGTTGTCTGCTGCAGCTTGCCTTTTGAAACAACACAAATGGGAACAACTCATGCATGCAAACACGAAGAGGACAGCACAGGGTGGTGGAGTGCCTGCCTCTTCCTAGGGCAGGATCATACCTAAGGAAACAGCTTCGGGGTGAGGGCACCGGATTGACATCTTGCCTGAAACAACAGGATTATCTTGTTCCATCTCTGCCATCAGGCATAAGGAATGAAAGATCCTGAGCCCAAAGGACAGCAACTAATTGCTCCCCAGACAAGATGGACTGCTTCCTCATGAGGTGTTGTAAAGGAAAAGCTTCTCTCCATTCAAAGCTGGACAGGTACATAGAGAAACAGCAGCATGGCCAGGGGGTGCAGTGACGTTCGTCCTTGTCAAGCTGGCAGTCTGTTCCCAGGACTACCAAGCAAAAACACAGCTGTATGAACAGGTAAGAACAAAACTCTCACTATCAGTGTCAGCCTGGATTTTTCAATATGCGGTCTGGAAAATCATATATTTTGTTGTAAAATAATCAAGGAGAATGATGTGCTAAAAATGCTCAACAGAGATCTGTGAAGAGATTACATTCACCTGAGCGCTATATTCTAGTTAAGGTTTTAAACAGTGGAAGAGAATTTGGTCTCCAAATGGCTGTGTTGGGTCCTCCATCATCACTTCTCCATTTTTCAGTGATTGTGGTTGGCATCATATCAACAATATCAGCCCTGCAGGTTGTGTAACAAGGTAATGATACAAGCCTTAGGGATGAAGGTGGAGGTGCTGGTAGGATGACAACGTCCCACCACCCACATACAGTAAGAAATAATTGAGATTAGGTGAGGCTGCAGTCAGACATGAAAATTAAAAATATTATTTATCAACAACCAAAAGAACAAATTAAACTAGATTTACACTATTAGATTAGATTAGATTAGGTTAGATTAGATTAGATTAGATTAGATTAGATTAAAAAGTCTGAAGTGATTTCTATGATCTTCTAGGCTGACTTCTTGTATAATAGAGAGTAGATTGTCCTGAATTAGCTCCTTTTTGGACCAGGTTGCATTATTTTAAGGAGAAGACATCACATCTTGATACAAAAATGAACATAAAAGCTAAGATAATGCTGGGTAACCCTCTCAATGGTCAGTTATGGTAAACTATAAGTTAAGATTACAGCTCTTGGATCTTTGTCTGCTAGATTGAAGCTATGTATTTTTAGAGGCATGTAAAGAGCCCCTGTTAACTTTCTCCTTGATAAACTAAATGGACAGAAATCTTTGAACTCCACATTAGGAGAGTATCCTAATCCTTTAATCATGTTTCATGTTTATTCTATAAAATCCTTCTGATTTTTCATTGTTGTTTTTGACTTGAGAACACAGAGCCCACGTATGTTTTTCATCAGTGACAGATGCAGAGGATATATAAACCTCCCTACTGTTTCTCAATATTTTCTTGCTTGGGCAATCAAGAGTTAGATTTCCTGTTTTAGTCACTGTACCAGAGAAGTAGCTGTTGTGGACCATTACAGTCTCCTGCTCCTTTTCTGTCTGCTTTCCAGGAGAGCGCTCCATGCAAGATTTGCTGTGCCCTCGTTCTTCTTTCTAGACTTAGTCTAATTTGTAAGGAAAACAAAACAAAACAAAAAATAATTGCACACAACCCTAGAAGATAAAAGTAAAGCCATTCAGCTGTACCAATCAGGAGGAAAACACAATCAAGTTGGAATTATAGACAAAGGGAAATATTATCTTAGCTAGTGCATCCTTGTCATCTTGTACAGTAGCTTTGACTGAAATGGTGTTTCAGCCAAAGAGTTCAGAGTTTCCACCTCTGACCTGAATAGCCACAGATCTCAGCATCAGCCTGTGCGTGCTGAATAGAGCAACAAACTTGCTGAGCCACATACACCAAGCAAAGGAACAACTGTAATAAGAAGCGTAACTTAAAACCAGATTTCAGGATGACTTTCGTTTCTTTGTTCAACGAAATCTCGTGCATCAGTCAGGATTAGATCTGACAAGCTTCTGCTGTAAAATGTTATAAAACAGGCTGAAATCTAGGCCAGGGCTAAGGGCATTCTTGGGAAGCTCTCTGGATTTCCTGGAGGGCGAGGTGTGGTTCTGTAAGTGGGAGGTTAACGCCAGTGATTTTCTGTTACCAGTAATTATGTGCGGCTTGAGTTACATTAATAAGAGCTACATATGCATACTGGAAAAAAAAGAGTTTATCTGACACTGAGATTATTACGTGTTGCTAGTTAACAATGTTCATTACCTTTGTTATTTTGTGATTAGCACTTACAAACGCCCCAAACCATGTTCATATTTTACCAGCACATAAGAAAAAATGTTCTGTCATCGAGAGTTTGAAACAGAGGGATATCTCCTGATATATATTCCAGCAGTCTTTTAATGTTTTAGAACTAATTGTCCTTGCCTTACTAATTGTTCTAACTAAACTCGGTCATTTTGCTTTTCGTTATAATTCCTGCCAAATATAGAAATATGCTTCCCAGAAAGTTATCCTGTGGTGAAAACCCAGCATGGAAATATCAGTCATAAAAGATTTCATAAACTGATAAAGAAAGGAAGCAGAATCTTATGGCAGGAGAGGGGCTGGGCAGCCTTAAATAAAAGCGACGCTACCTTTCTAGTGAATAGTCACCAAAATTGAGCAATAAAAGAGGGGAAAAGAAGAAATGACACTGTAGTCTAGCTAGAAATGTCTTTTAGCCTGATTTCATTAAAAACCCATTCACTGCAGTGTCCTATCGAGTACAGTTTGAATATTATGACAGATATTCTAAAATTATACTAGTTTTCTAAAGGGTTTTTTGTTTTTGTTTTTGTTTTGTTTTTGTTTTTGCTCCATTTCAAGGTTTCATAGCATCATAGGCTTTTCATAGCATCATAGTCCAGAAGGAAGCACTGATTCTCCAGCCTGACCTTTTGCCCACTGTGGGTGACAGAACTAACCCAAGGGATTTCCGCATCATTTCTAGGGCAGCTAGAATACTTCCTATGGAAAAAAAAATCACCTTCTCTGTTTAAAGATTTCATGTGACGAGCAACACTTCACAAGCCTCTTTTAATCCAGAAATGTCTCTTATCTCAGCTTTCAAAAACTGCTTCTTTTAAAAGGTTCATCTGCTAAACCGAAGATTACTATGATGACAATTATTCTCCTTACTGAGCTGATTTCACATTCTTTAGCTCTTATGTGATTCAGTGATTGGCTAAAGAGATAAGGGTTTTAAAGTCTCTTCAGTAAGGGGAGTTTCTAGATACGTCTGTTTAACCACTTCCCGTTTGCCAGCTTTTGCACAGATATCAGACCAAGACATACTGCTCCACCAATAGAATCCTTACTTAGTACATACATTATGCTTCCCACATTTGTGCACCCAAGGATTGCGTTTCTATCTATGTGCTCTTAAATGCCTGTCTGTATTGCTACTCTTCATATCGCAGTCCTCCATCAGATAACTGATCTACATATTTCCTTCCTAGAAATATTAACTTGTAATTAACTGTATCAGTTTGCACGCTGTTCACATTTGCTCATCTTCCTTAAAATTCTGTTAACACTGCAGAATCTATCCTTATTACGTATCAGTTGACAACTTCTGTCTGTTATGTAAACATGAGCTTATAAATTTTGAAACTAATAAATGCTTCTTACTTATTAATGCCTCCAAGTAGAAAGTGTTCCTGCATCTTTTTTTCCAATTGAAAACATGAAGTTTCTACTAAGAGCCAAACAGTAAAACAGCCAGATGCTGAAACATAGCAAAATAGAAGCCTAATTATGCAATATACTTTGCTTAATTGTTGATAATATTTGTTGATACCATGGAGTTAAGAAAGATCTACAAGGAGAAAACCAGTTTCACTTGAGGTATTCTACTCCATTACAAAATAGCCCCATTATTTCTAAAGTAATATCTACAAATCAATTTGCAGCAATTGTGTAAAAGGAGAAAACTCTTAGATATTTCTATGTAATCTACACAAACAGAGAAATAAGCAAAACTATTTGCCATATCCAGCTCTGTTTATTACAGAGAAAATTCTACCATACAGCACAAGCGTGCCTTAATATAAAATATCAGGAAAGCAGAATCTGTCTGTCTAGTAAGGAGTCACACTGTAATGAACTCTTTCTTCTTCAGTATGTGGAGGAATATTTTATTAGGGTACCCCAAGCTAAGTGTAATTGCCACTAGTAGAAAAATAATTCCTACAAAGGGGGATCCCCCCTCCCCCCCCGCCCCCCCCCCCCAAGAAACAGAAGATTTTCTACATGCCCACAAAGTCAGTGAAATATTGTCATTGACTACCTTTCTTTCCCCTTTTTTTTTTTTTTTTTTTTTTTTGGTTTTTTGGCTTCTGTACAATTAATGCATTATCTGGTAGTTTTAATCTACTGAGTAGCCAGAAATGATGACAGATTTGTGGGAAATCAAACACCCAGTATTCACCAGGCTGATCTGCTCAGATTAAAATAATGGCTGGCTATAGCATCTTAATAGGTCTCGTGGGAAGGAATTATTTTGATGTTTGATATAGTTACATGTTTAAGGTTGTGTTGAAATCCATACATAAGCAGCTTCTAAGTCTTTTTTTAAACTCTAATGAGTTTTAAAGCTGGACAGTTAAATGCAGTAGTCAAGGGAATTTCCATAATATTTAAATAATACATTTTACAATTTACAAGTTGTTTTTTTGCAAGCACGCCACATAAAATGCCTTATTTTTAAATGCTCTGGTTTGCTTCATTTTTCTTTAGATACCTTTTGCTGTTTCAGACTTCCAGACATTTGAATCCTTCTCATGCACACGTTTTTACACACTCTGAGATGTTAGATGTTTCACCATTGGAATGCGTAACAAATCGCTTCTCTTCACACAATATAGCAAGAGGGTTACACAAAGCTGAATTGCTGCAACTTCAAGACGAGCAAGAGGGAAGATCCAGGAAACCACAGGTCTGTCAGCCTCACCTCGGTCTCCAAGATGATTGTGGAAGAAACACTCCTAAAAGCCATTTCCAAGCATTTGCAGGACATGAAGGTGACTGGGAACAGCAAGTGCAATGTGACTTTACCAAGGACAAACCTTTGATGAGAAGACTGGCTCAGCAGAGAAGAGCAGTGCATGCTGTTTACCTTGACTTTAGGAAGACATTCAACATAGGCTACAAGAGCATTGTGGGAGAATAATTTGTGAGATATGGAGTGGACCATAAGGTGGGTGTGCAGCTGGATGGGCTATTGGGTACAGAGTGGTGATCAGCAGTACAAAGTCCAACAGAACTGTCTGGTTTTAAGGGTGCTCATCACAGACCCATAAAAAGGCCCAAATAGTTCAAGTCCTCATTAATACCCGAGCTATTGCACACTTGGCAGGTTCTTGTATTATATCTATTTTAAGGAGGGGTGTATGTGTCAACAGTCTGGCAGATAAAGCTGCTATTTAGAGGAGTCTTTGCTTTTTTACCGTTGTTTTCTTTCTTATTTGAAAGACTTTTTAACATAAAAACCGTAAAAAGCAAGACGACCAATGAAATTCTAAAAAGCTAGGGCACTACAGAATGAAAGGCTCATGTAGGCTTGAGACTTCTAGAAACTGACAGCTACAATGATTCTGACGATGGTGAAGTGAGCCATGAGCCTCACAGCTGTGGTTTGAATGTATGATACTAAGTGTTCTCAAAATATCCAGCTTTGGGTGTTTCACACTGGGCTTTCTAAATGCATAGATACATGGATACATTTTGCTTTGTCAAACTTGTTTCATTTTCCCAACTGCGTAATGGAGCTAATACCTTCTTCCCAACATGCACGTATCAAATGCCACAAAGAAGAAATAACCTAGAAAAGCACATTAAAATAATTAACTTCCATACTGAGTTATGGAATTAGTACAGGTATTTGGAGCACTTAAAAAGATCTAGCGTTCATCCCGAAATGTTAGATAATACCTAGCTTCACTGAGTGTGTTCCCCATTTACCCATCAGAGAGATTGCCCTGGGTGATTGAAAATAGTGATTAAAGTCTGTAAACAAGATCCAGTAAGGAATGCAAGCCTGTAAGCCTGTAAGTCCTAAACAGATGATCCTGAAAACTACCCACGCAGTTCCTGCAGAGGCACCTTGTAATTTTACTTTGCTCCCCCATGTAATGTTTCCATTTGGTTCTGGGTATGCCCAGGTCTGGGAGCAGTCTGGAAGTAGCTGAGTGGCTAAACGTTTATTTCATGTGTACACACTGTTGGATGAACAAGACATTTTCTGCAGCAGAGATCCTGGACAGGATGGTACCGTGTAACAAATATCACAAGTCTAGGCTCTCTGAAACTAAACACAACAAAGGCTTTCTCTCAAAAAGCAATGGTATCATTGTTAATCTTCCATATGCCAGCACAGCAGCAATAGATTGAATCCGAAGAATTAAGAAAGTTCACAGTTTTGAAAAATCTAAGGGTGTGTGGTTAGATTGTTCCATTGAAAAGAAAGATGTGAATCTCTATCTGCAGAGGCTAGAAAGTCCTGTCTCTTGTCTCATATGTGAATACACATCCCCCAGGTTTTGGACTACCAGTGAAAGAAAGCTACTGTCACTTAGTTTTGCTACACAGATAGCAGGCAGAGGCTGCACACCAGAGTGTGAAGGATGTCTCATTTGAAGGGCCTGATGAGGCTCAGGCTCAATCAAAGCTCCTGTGCTAACCTCTCTGCAGACTCAGGATTGAGGTGCTTACAGAGATAACAAAAACTAGAGCTTTGGCATAAAACAAACTTATCCACACAGAACCATGAAGTAATAGGAGAACTGCCTGTAAATGAGCAAGAAAAGTGCAGTTGCTTAGTCCAGCAGTTTGCTCCTGCCAGTTAGCCCTCCTGCACAGCTGGATTCATTGAAGCAGTAATGCAACCCACTGCACAGCCTCAGATAGTATTCCCACTTGGCACTGCCTTGTGCTCTTTAAATTCATCAGCCTCTTTGACTTAGCTTGACTACCAGTACTGTATACCAGTGGTATGCCAACTATATACCAACAGTATAGATATGTTCTTCACTACCAGTGTAAATTCAGAGGGCCAAGAGTTTTTGCAGAAGGCTTAGAGAGCCCCTAAGCACGGACCTCAGCAAAGGTAGTCCTTGAGGGAACCTTGAGCCACATCACTGCTTACCACTTGCTTTGTTGTGACCTCATGTTCCTGATGCTTCTCCTATCCTGAACAATTCCAGATCCATGACGACTCTGTTTCCAAGTGTGCAACCTTGGGGAATATTGTCCTAGGGGAAAATCAATTGCTTCTCCCTTATCCTCACCTTTATTAACACACTGAGAACCTTTAGAACTTGAAACTTGAATGCTACTTTACAGAAACTGTGTTCATGAATTTTGTGACCTTCAAATTATTATCGCCAATAGGTGATAGGTGAAGAGATGAACCATGTGGTTACCTGTTTGGCAACCACCACAAAGAATCCTTATTACAAGGGGAATTGCTTTGCCATACCAATAAGGTACTATAACTACTGTCAAAATTAAGCAATTTTAAAAACATGTACAACAGCTTTTTATTTTCCACATTAACAATAACTAAAAAAAAAAATAAAATAAACCCACAAAAATTTAAAAAAGCCTACAGTGCTTTGTAGGAAGCAAGGAAGAAAATAAGGAAAAGGAAAGAAGGAAAAGGGAGGAAAAGGAGGGAAGGAAGCCTGCAGGCCATATCTCTCTTCACACAGAGACAACTGTTTGGTTGAGAGCACTGCATTTTGTGGTGCATTTTTTTCAGTAAAGTGAATCTTGAAGAAAAGTAATAATACATCCTGTCTATGTTCAGCTAATGAAATTAGGAATATTTTTTAAAAAAAAAGAGAGAGAAAAATAGCAAAATACAAATCAAAATGATGATTCCATGACTGCAATTCAATCAGTGGTAATTTACAGAAAGGTTTGCTCCAAAATCAAATATATGTGTGTATATATATACAAATGTATATGTATATATATGTATATATCCTGGTCAATCTTCTATGAAGAAATTAACAGCATGCATGCATTCATTTCTTGGGCTTTCTCTTGAAATTCTAATTGTACCTTCTGATCTTCCTTAACCAGGACCACAGTACATTTCTGGTGTCTTTCTACTGCCCCTCCTTTGCCCTAGGAAGTTCCTGTATTATTGTGTATCATTATTTTGTTCCTGTGAGTCCATGGAAGCCTATGAATAATATTAAGAAGCTGCCTTCCCTGTGCTAGGAAAGAGAGTGTGTTTTTGTCCACATGTAAGCAGCCACTGAGCTTCACAGAGTCACGACTTGCAGGTAATGATTTCAGTTGAATCTGAAACTACAAATAGCTCAGAATTCCCTGCAAAACTCTACTAACAGCAGTGATTAAAAATATCTACTAATGATTTTTTAAAGGCGCACTTGCAATCTCTAATACTTGAATCAGCTGATAAGATAAAATTACAGACAGTCCTTAGTTAGCATATTCCCAACTAAATCCTCCAAACCTTAATTACCATGGAAACTGCTTATCCTCAAGGCACTATGGATAGTTGAAATATTTTTCTTGACAAAAAAAAATGGCAGTGAAGCCATTAAAAAAAATGGGTCTGTGTGTAATGAGACCTTTGATCTTTCATTTACTTCCACGCTAATTAGAAATAACCTCAGTGAATCAAGCTGAGTTACACAGTGTAATTAGTTTACACAACAAGAGAAGCAGATTTGATATGTTGTCCAGTTCAATTTTTTTCCAGGTCTTTCTCAATTAACTTCATGCAATTGTGATAATACATTTGTTTTCAATTCTCTATGAAAAGAAATCTAGAAATGCAAGATATTATTTATATATAGAAGTAGTAGACATACCCATGTTTTGAGACAATTCTAGTAACAAATGGAACTAATCAGTCCGACTGAGGAGGAGTATTTAAGCTGGAAAATCACGTTACAAAGAGAGATCTGCATTTCCAGCCATATGTGTTTTACATCTCTGATTACACGCAGAGAGTCTCCTGTTTCATTTTAACATAAATTTTAACAACTTTTAACTGAACAAAAATAATTTGCAGTCAAGTTACTAACAAAAGCACAGGAACAGGCTGCCCAGCAAAGCTGCAGATGATGACCTGCCTCTGTGTTTGAAGCCAGGCTGGACAGGGCTCTGAGCAGGAGGTGTCCCTGTGCCTGACAGGGGGTTGGACTATGGGATCTTTAGGATTCCTTCCAACTCAAACCATCCTATGGCTCTGTGGAAAAAATCCTGTTTCAAGTAGATGCTCCCACTGAACTAACTTATTCCAGCTCTGCAAGCAAATGCCTGTGAGGGAAGCATGTGCATGTTATCATTTATGTAAACCCATCACTGTGTCATGTTTGTTGAAAGCTTTCCATTTTCATTTTGTTAAGCCTGATTACGAGTTACACTGTGGCAATAATTTATCTCACCTCCCATTTTATTGCAAGGTTGCTTTCTTACCGAGTACCTCTCCTACAGAGAAAGGCTGAGGGAGATGGGCTCGTTCAGCCTGAGGAAGGCAATGGGGAAACCTCAGTGCGATCCGAAGTACTGGAAAGTACTTAAAAGGAGCTCATAAGCAAGAGGGAGACCGATTTTTTACCCAGCCCAGTAGTGAAAGGACAAGGGGAAATGGCTATAAGTAAAAGAGTGAAAATTCAGGTTAATTAGGAAGAAATTATTTACTCAGAGGGCGGTGAGGCAATGGCACAGCTACCCAGAGAAGCTGTGAGTGCCCCATCCCTGGACGTGCCGAGGGCCAGGCTGGACAGGGTGCTGGACAGCCAGATCTGGTGGGTGCCAGCCCTGCTAATTGCAGGTGGTTGGAAATTAATCCACCCTCTGACCGCCCGCAGCCCCACCCACCGGTACCAGCCCCACCGGTACCAGCCCCACCGGCCCAACGCTACGGTCCCCGCGCATGGGACCGGAAGTCCGCGTGTTCCTTCCGGTGGCGCATGCGCCGAGCGCGCTCCCTGCCGAGAGGCGGGGCCGAGGGGCAGCGCAGCGCAGCATGGCGGGAGGTGGCGCCGGGATGGGGACGGACTCGGGCCCGGGCTCGGGCCCGGGCCCGGGCCCGGCGGGGCAGAATGTGGAGCCAGCGGCCCCGGAGCGCGTCCTCTTCCCGCCGACGTTCAGCGTGTCCGAGATCAAGAACAAGCAGCGGCGGCACTTCATGTTCCTTCGCTGGAAGCAGCAGCAGAGGAAGGTGAGCGCGGGCCGGCGCGGCCGCGTGAGCGGAGGGAGGGCGGCTCCGGGCTGACGGCTCTCCCTCTCCTTTCAGGAGAAGCTGGCTCTCAAGAAGAAGCGGAGGAAGGAGCGAGAAGCCCTCGGGGACAAGGTGAGGGCCCTGCGCGGGCCGTGGGGTGGCAGTGCGAGCAGGGCCCTGTCAGCGCCCAGCGGCGGGGTCGCTGTGCGGGCGTGGCTGGAGGTGTGCTCTCATCCTTGGTGCCTTTCGGAGCTGCTGATACCCAGCCTGGCCTAACCCTGCACTCAGCAGTTGTCTGCTTGTCGCTTATTGGCTTCTCTTCCTAAACTGCTGCAAACGCATATTGATGGTTGAAGAAAGTTGTGAGTTCCTGTGTTACAATTTTACAACAGTAGTGTGAGTAAAGGGGCAAGCATCCTTACATCCCCGTTGACATTCAGTTGTGGGTGTCAAGGATAGCGTGTTCCTGTTGCACATAGAGCTTTTGGTAGCACGGTCTCATGGTAGTTTTTGGAATCCACAATTGCAATTGCACTTTACAGTGATGCGAGTGTGTTACGTCAATAAAACCATGTTTATTTTAGGCACCTCCAAAAGCCATTCCAAAGACTATTGAAAATCAGAGAATTTATGATGAAACAACTGTAGATCCCAATGATGAAGAGGTAACTGTTTTTGTATTTTTGTATATGCTGTTAACCTTTGTTGTTGTTGTTTTTTCCAAAGAAGAGCCTTAAAATGTATAGATAAAATTCATTATTCTTGACTTTTCTGTTAAGATGTTAATGGTTTATTTTTCATGTGCTGCATTCATGAAGATATGATGTCCTTTTTTTCATTGTTTACCTTAAATAAGTGCCTTTTAAGTTACAGCTATTGGTAGCAAAACCTCTCGGTTTTCTTTACTCTAGACTCTTTAAGATGCAAAAACCACAGGTCTTACAATAAATAGTTATAGGACAGAGCTTGTGAGCTGGGATTTTTCCTGTTAAATTTCGTTTCATCAAATCAGATCAGGTTGAAAACTGCTCTTCAGTTATGTAATACACGGTAGATTGACAAGCCTACTTTTCTTCTAGGTCGCTTTTGATATAGCGACTGATGAATTTGCACCATATTTCAACAGACAAACAGTTCCAAAGATTCTTATTACGACATCAGACAGACCTCGTGGGGTGCGTATGCCACACTCAGATTGTTCTGAGCAATCACTTGTCTGCTACTGGGATTTTCATGTGATTGATTAATTACACTTCTAGTATAGAAATGACTTCAAAAAACACCACTTCTTTGTATGCGCTCAGTAGAGACAAAAGAAACTTGATGAGCAAGAGATACTTCGTGCTAAATTGGTAGATTCTTTTTGGTCAGGAATAGTGTCTTTTGGGTTCTAGCACAGTTCAGGATGGGCTTAATCTAACTAACTGGGGATGTAACATTTCTAATCTCCAAGTTTAACATCAGGTACAAGTCCATGATGACTACATACAATCTTATGTAGGAAAAACTACAAAACTGAAAATACTATTTCCATGTGGGTTTTTTTTTTTCTGTTTTTAATTTAGTGACTGTTGGGAAACTTTATGTGTATACAGTCCATTAGCTACTTTAGCACTGTTTGTTTCATTAAAAAGCTCAAGTATATGTTCTTACATGTGATGGTTATTACCTAATCCGGAAGATCAGGTAATTACATTACATAATTCAGAAGATTGCTGATACTTTGTGAAAACCATTAGAAAGTGTTTTTAAAAATAAGAAACCGAATACCTCTAACAGGTTCTCTGGAAACTCAGAAGTATGTATACTATATGAGGCAGTATTTCTATTGAAATACTAACAACTTCTTGTAAAACAAGGTCCTTAAGAAATAATGAGTCTAGGGGTTATGCTTTTGTAATTTTCCCACTTTCCTATGAAAAGAAAATAATCCATTCCAAAAAAGCTGTCCCCAGTGTGCTGCAGTTACTGCCAATAAATCAGTTTTCCAACAACTGAATGAAACAGTTTGGTAGCCTGTTGATGGCTTATTATTCCCAGTATCTCTGTTTGCATCAAGGAGAGCAGTCAGATTGAGCAACCCTCTGTCCCGCCTTGTATTTAAATTTGTCACTGTATTTACATTGCAATTTAACTCATCTGCTTTACAGAGAACAGTGAGATTCTGTGAACAGTTGTCTACCGTTATACCTAACTCGCATGTCTACTATCGCAGAGGATTGGCTTTGAAAAGAATTATCCCACAGTGTATTGCAAGGGACTTCACAGATCTAATCGTCATTAATGAAGATCGCAAAATACCAAGTATCCTTTGTGTACATACTAAAATAAATGCAGTATTAGCTCTAGGCTATGGAGGTTGTTTTTTTTTCTTCAGTGTGTGTCTTAAGATCTCCTTTATACTGTTTTTTTTCCTCCACTGTGCAGCTTATAGGATAATTACAGAGTTAAAGATCACTGCCAACTGAAGTATCTGATGGTTAATGGCACTTGAAAGTATTAAAGAAATGGTGGGTTTTTTATTTTTTTGTTTCAGTAAGCTTAGCTTCCCTTCCTGAACAGAAAGTTTCATTTAGTTTTGCTGACCTGATAAGTACTGAAAAGGTGACAGAATATAACAGGCTAGCTATTGAAACAAACCTTAATGGACCTGTCATAACACTAGCTAACTAGTTTATGAATGTATTTTGGAAAACATAATTAAACCTTGTAAATTAGGCATAGCTACTGGATATAATATTCTGATGCCATACTGCATTTAACAGAACGTGCTTCTCTGTAAATTACATTGCAAATTTTACAAACTTTTATTTAACTCTGTGAACAGATGGGCTTGTTTTAAGTCACCTTCCTGATGGTCCAACTGCTCACTTTAGAATGAGCAGTGTCCGTCTGCGGAAAGAAATAAAGGTGAGACTCCAACAAAAAACTTAAAAAACCAACCAAACATAAAAGTGTACTCTGGTTTAGCAATAACTGTTTTCAGTTTACTTGAGCTGCCCACACTGTTTGGGCTTCTGTAAGGTTCATCTGATCACGTACAGATGCTTTTTCATAACTGCCAGGAAGCTAAAGACCATAATAGTTTACTTCTATAAGCAGCGTATTTCAAGTTTCATAGTTACCCACTGAATATGACTGCCTGCCAAGTATTTTTATAGCCATATCATGTAACATTACCACAGGATGCATATACCCAGTGTATAGTACATATGCAATAGGGTATATAAAGTAAGTGGTATACAAGATTTCAGTAAATGCAGTTCCCAGTCTTGAATAAAACCTAGTTTTTCTTATCTTACAGCCTTGTCACCTGTTCTACAGTAAGTATTGCTTACTTAGCCCAAAATAACTTGCAGTATAATGTTGTGGGTTTTTTTTTCCTTTTTTGAATTAAGTAATTTTAAAATGTCATCTATTTTTATTAAAGGCTGTTCCATATATTCCTCCTTGCTATGTCTGGAGAGCTTTTCAGCCTCCTGATTCTTGGCAGTAGTGGCTGCTGTCAGGAATGAAAATTAGTGCAGCAGAGAAGAAACACAAAACTTTATTTGTGCTTTTTCATTAAATTTGTATTGTTAAACCGAAGATCCTTATGTTATCACCTTCTGCTTTACCTACTTACAAACTTGCATATAATTTTTTTTCAGAAAACACTCAGGCATATTATCAGGCCCTGGTTGTCTATGCCCTATTTTATTTCAATCTTACCTTTGATAGTACGGTAAAATAATTCTGAATGCCATCTAATATTTACATTCTTTCACTCCAGAGAAAGGGGAAAGAACCCACAGAACATGTACCTGAAGTAATCCTGAATAATTTTACAACACGACTGGGCCATTCTATTGGTCGCATGTTTGCTTCTCTCTTCCCACATGATCCTCAGTTCATTGGAAGACAAGTAGCTACGTTTCACAACCAGCGAGACTACATCTTTTTCAGATTCCACAGGTGATTTCTTGCTCCAAAACTCATGAATGAGAGATATTGTTCACATAACTTAACAACTAATCGTTTTTTTTTTTCTCCTCAAGGTATATATTCAAGAGTGAAAAGAAAGTGGGAATTCAAGAACTTGGACCACGTTTTACATTAAAGTTGAGGTCTCTTCAGAAGGGAACCTTTGATTCCAAATTTGGAGAATATGAATGGATTCATAAGGTATGTCTGAGTTATATTAAGTCTGCTTGGGAACAGAGAATACAGCTGACGTGAAATGTAACCACACATCTCCACCTAGAAAAGCACTTTAAGTGCAGTTCTCAAAACAGAAATGCCTAAGTGAAACACTGAGAGCTATTTTTTGTCAAATAAGTAGAAGCATTCTGCAATATAGCAAGGATGATGAGTGTCAGTATATCATGACTACTTATAGTGTGTAAGGTTTTGAACATATACCGATATAAGCAAAACTGATGAATGGTCTCTTGGTATGATCTATTATTGGAAGCCTAGTAAGCTTGACTAAAAACATTTTTTGCAAGGTCAGGGTAAGAACTGTAATGTAAAAACAATTAAGCTATTTCTTCAGATGTCAATTATTACTTTCCATTCAGTATTAACACTGACTTTACCACATCTTCAGGTGAAGTGCACATTACTCTGCGTAACAGTTAATGACTTTGGTAGTCACTTTGTCTATCAACTGCAATTCCATGGTATTCAAGCTAAATCAGAAGAAAAAATCTAGTCTTCATGGCATTGGCCACAGTGTGTATAATACTGTTTGACACTGTCTGCTGTCTGCAAATACTCTTCTAAACAACCCATCTTGAACATTTCTCCCTTGTCTTGAAAAGCTGACTTCAGTAACTCAATTGCTCTGTGGTGCATTTCACTGCATTAACATAAGCTTGAGTTGTCATCTTTGTGTACCGTTGTATAAATTTGCTGTTAATAACTTTTCTTAAATTTCAGCGTCGAGAAATGGACACGAGTAGAAGAAAATTTCACTTGTAATGGACACTTACTTGCCAATTGCTCACGACCAGAAATATGACGGTATCTTTGAACAATGGATCATCTCAAATTCAACTAGTAATAATAACACTGAACAGTATCTGGCTGCAGAAAGACAAAGTATGAACTGTTCCTGTAGAAACTTCTAATGTTTAAGTAGGACAGCCTGGTTTTTATATTTTTTTTCTGTGGTTGTAGCTAAATCCAACGTGACAAAGAGTGCGGCTCTTACCAGTTTAGTAGGAAGGTCTATGGTAATGTTAGAGAAGGCTGTAATTCAGTTATCAGTGAAGCTTTGCTATGACTGCTGCTGTACTGTAAATAACTTATAGTTTACTGAAGACAGCGTTAAAAATATTTTCAAAATAAAGTATTTTCACATATACAGCTTATTTTCTTCCCTGTTAAGCAGCTAAACAGTCATTTTGCATTTTAATCAGCTAAAAGATAAATATTTTAAACCTCTAACAGGGTTAGTTTAAAAACAAACAAAAAAAACACCAGTCTCCTGCATAAAGAATGTTGAGAAGGCTGTATACAGACTGGTACATATTTAGAAGAAACATTTACTCAGAAGAGTTAAATCATAAGGCCAGCTTCCAAGAAGTAAACGAAGCTCAGCAGAACCGGTGAGATCTCTCAACAGGATTTCCTCCATTAGAATGTTCATGCTTTTTTCAGTTGTGATAACTATAATTGAGCTCGTACTACCTGTGGAATGAACTTTTTTGGCTTAAATTTGCACATTCATTGGCAGCTATAAAGCTCAATTTTCTTTTGAATTTCTTTCCATTGTGTACCTAAGTAGTGCTTTTTAGTATTAACATAAGGGGCTAAAATTACACCAATGACTCAAATTGCTTTTCAAGGAAAGTTAGCTGTAGTGGTGTAGTTGAATGATAAAAGAATAGCCAAAACCTACTTTTTCCTGTTCCTACTATGCTTCCAAGCATACTAGTGGTGAAGCCTTGTTCTTTAAGAGTATCAGCCCAAGGCACACCTGTAGCACCACAGAACACTTAAAGATAAGCTCTTGTAATTATCTTCAGCTGCTGAAGAATGCTGCAGTAGCTGATGAGGTGTCAACATTTCCCAACTTCTTAGATTAACTTCAACACAAAAATAAGTCAAAACATTTTTATTTTTTGCTTGGTATATAAAACTGATTCCCTCATGAACAGAATTATTGTAACTAGCATACAGTTCTTTTGGAGAGGTAGATGGTAAGAGGTTTGACAACAGTAGCAATTTTACAGTTAGATTTGGCACATTAAAGCTAAGCTTTTGTACAGACTTCAAACCAGGCCGCTCCTCAAGGCACTCTGCCCCTACAGACATCAGCAGCTAGGAAAAGATGCTAAAAGATCTGAAAAACAAACAAAATGAGGTGGTTAGAGAGATAACAAGCAATCCTACATCTAAGAATATGCATAGACAGCTACTTAAAAAAAAAATTCCTTTTTTTTCTACAGTTGTTGAGTAGAACTTAAATTAGCTTTCAAAACCATGAAGCTATCCCCCAGGGGGTACGAGAAGATAATCAAAGCTGTTACAAAACAACTGACATGTCACATCTTCTGGAAGCCAAATCTGAGTAGAAGGGCAGAGTAGGTTGTTACTGGTCACTTGATGACTATGGAAATATTGAGCATCTACTTCACCTTTGAAAAGCAGGGGGAGTCTGGGTAACTTAACAAGGCACACTTCCTCTTCACTCTACAGAGTTGGTGCAGACTGTGCAAGCGTGAACTCTATTGGTTCATCTCATAAACACTAAGATCACAGCTAAGAAATTCACTGTTTTGAGGAAGTGCTTGCAATAGTCTGTTCCATGTAAGTAGCTTAAGTAAAATGGCTATTCTAATGCCTTTTGCCTGTAGCTATGAGCAAAAGGAAGTGCTCAATTCCAGAATCAGAAAAGGTATATAAGGGCAATAATTAAGAAAAATATTAACCCTGTTCTGTCCCATGAATTACTGCTGAAGCAACAATAGTAGGAATACAAGTCAGTTCAGACATGTTATCTTTTAAAAATGAATAGTTTATAAAATTCATAAGAAACTTCAAAAGAACTATTCTAGAAGAGCTCTGTGACTCACAGTCTTGGTAAGACTTCTGTGAATCTAAACCTGATCTCTGTCTTATCACTAGAATTGTCAGGTAATGCCAGATCAGTTGTCTTCATAGTGACAGCAGCAGTGTTAATGAACCTAAGAAAGTTTCAGAATGGAAGTACAAATGAGTACTTAACAGTTTCTAGGTTATTTAAACTGCAATCTGTGTAGTAGCCTATTTTAGGGGAATTTGGGTGTTGATAGAATTCTTGGCCTATGTAATTTTCTTTTTGACTTAGAGGGTATTTTCTGTAGCAGAGAGGGCTCTCCTCTGAGTGCATCACTAACCTTAACCTCTTTGGGAAGTGCTCCTCAAGAGTTAAAAAACTAAGTCCTAGGAACTAAAATCTGCTTCATCTGCTACAATTGGCATTCACTACATAACCCTTCAGGCAAGTAATCCTATGTGAGAAAAAGGAAATGACACTTTTCGCATAGAAGGAAACTGCAGCAGAATGACATTACAGCCAGGTTACTCTAGATAGCAGCTCAGTAACAGCTGGCCCCCAACTACTTCAGCTGCAATAGCAGAAACAGGCTGAAGCCCTGTAACATCCAACTACTACCAGTAGTGTTACTACCTTTCCTACCAGTCTGGGAGGAAAGAACCAAAACAGGGAACCAGACCCAACACCAGCTGTACGAGTCAGATGACTCTTTAGAATGCTTTAAACACAGACAGTCCCACTTAAAGCAGGCTATTTTTAATGACAGAAGAAAGCCTGAGTCTTCAAGAACTTACCACTGAAAGATACCTAAGTAGTCCACGTAATTACAAAAATGAACAAACTTTCTGGGGACGGAATGGATTTGTACTCGATGATACTCCTGTCAGCAGGGGATCATGCTGTGCGTTCTGCAGGCAGAACTGCTTCAGGTCCACAGCAGCCTGAGAAACCTGGGTGTAGGAGGAGCTGGTGTTAGCACTCACTGATCAGACTGTGCAGAGGATGTAACTGCATCAAGAAATACAACCTTTAACGCTTGTTAAGTGATGCAGCAGTACACCCTAAGCAGATGTCATACAGTTGTTTTCTGGTTTGTCCAGTCAAGAAGTTATAGAAATTATTTGAAAAATTAATGTTAAAAAGCCTCCAGGTATGAAACGTGAAAGAAGAGCTACGTCTTGAGGAGCGCTTTGTTCAACGCACAAAGACTTCTTGTTTTCTCGGAGCGCCTCTAATGAGACAAGGCCCAGTCGCAGCCGGGGAGCGCCGTGACACGTCCTCGGCACGCCTGGCAGCGGAGCCTCCATTTTCCAGCGCAGGGCCGAGACGCCAGCCCAGCAACCTGTTGCTAACTCGCCTCGGGCAGCAGCAGTCTGACGGGAGCGGACACTCCCAGCCCACGGAAATGAAAGGGGAGAGCGGGGCGCTGCCGTCCCACTCGGGGCAGCGCTTGGGCCGGGGCGCAGCCCCCGCCGCCCCGGGGGACGCGGGAGGGTGGGGCGGGCGAAGGGAAGGGACGCGGCCGCCCCCGGGGCCAGGCTCGGCCGGTGCGGCTCTGGGGCGCGGGTCGGTCTCCGGTGCCACAGCCTGGGCGCGGGACGACGCGCCGCCGCCAGGAAGGGTCGTCGGGGCGCTGGGAGCCGTCGGTCCGGCCCTGCCCTGCCCTGCTTGCCCTGCCCCGCGGCTCCGCTCGGCTCGGCCCGGCCACCTCCGAGGGGCGCCGTGGGGCGCGGCCCCCAGCGGTAATGGCGGCGCGGTTGCCCCGGCCCCGCTACTTACCTTGACGCGAGTCACGCTGGCCTCCAGGCGCAGCTGCTGCACCACCTTCTTCATGGCCGCCACGTTGGAAGAGCCCGACATGGTGGCAGCGACAGCAGGCGGCACACCCAGACCCAACTTTCCGGCGCGTCCCAAACTCTCGGCCCGGGGGCGCCTGCGCAACCGCCGCCGGGACCGCCTCGGGGGGCGCTGCGGAGCTGCCGGGAGCCGCGGGGCGGAGGGCCGTGGAGCGGCGTGTCGGGCCGTGCTGCGCCGCGCCCTGCGGGGAGGAGCTGAGCCCCAGAGCGAGCGGTGGGGCTGTATTCCAGTTCTGATGGGTCGTGGCCGTCGCCCACCGGCAGTGCGTGCGCGGGAAGGGCGGAGAAGGCAGTTTTAAGTCCAAGGCGGCAGAGCGCGGTGACAGTATCAAGAGAGCTGTGCGTTTGCTGGTGCATTTGGCTCTTGTCCACAGATTAGAAGGAGATCAGTGTGTCGCCTGGGCTGGTGAAACGAGGGCATGGAGCAGAACCAAGCGTGTGTGTGTGTGTGTGTGTGTGTGTGTGCAGGGAGTGCTGGGAAAGCTGCGCCGTGTCCTCGGGCGGCAAGAGCTGCGGAGAAGTATAAGGATGGTCTGATCACGTCCTTGGTGGGGGCTCTCGTATCAACGCTGGGGACAAACCAGGCTTTTTGTGAGGCCAGGTTTGCATGGCGTGTTGTGTTTGGACAGTACAACGTGGAATGTGCTGCCTGCAGATGTCTGGGCTTCGGCTCACAGCGTTGGCTCTTTGTCAGAGATCAGTCTGGGCCCTGCAGGAGTCCCATTTGTGTCTTTGGGCACGCAGAACAATTGTGCGGGAAGTCACCTAGGGAGATGCCAGGAGGAAGTGCTGCAGGCAGTGTGGGGGCGGCCGAGCCCAGTGGGTGCCGTCACTCAGGAGACGGGCTGTGTTGGAGGTGCGGGCAGTGCGTGTGCAGCGAGCAGGGGCCAGGCTGTGGCACAGATATGTGCTTCTCATAAATGGGAAAGGAAAATAAAGTAACCTCTCTGGTGACAGGTTGTCATGAAACTCAATTTTAAAGAATGTTTCAGTCAGAAGGAAAATTAGGAAGCCCGTCTGGCACCCACTGTGGTCAGGCAGAGCAAGCAGCATGTCATTCGGTCATACGAGGCCTCAGACATCCCAGGTGAGTAGTTTTGGACTTTTCCATAGAGCATTTTTAGATTTCATAAATAAGAATATATGTATAAAAATAAGTGAGGCTACACTGTCTCTAGGAGACCTGAGAGGAAAAACACGCCTTTCCAAGTTTTTGTTTAGCAACTCAACTCAACAATTGGATAAATATTTAATTTAGCTTATTGACATGGTGCCCGGAGTGGAAATTGGGAATGATTTTCAGAAGTGTGTCCCATCCTTGCCAGCACCATTTGATGTTTCCTGGAAGTGACCACAGGTCTGAAGGCACTGTGGGTGAGCACTGATGAGAGTGTTGCACAGTTACTCTTGTTGCAAGCATTACCAAGAGCCCTTCTGTGCTCCAGAGTCATTACTGTTATTAATAACTACCAGGAAAAAAAAAAAAAGTTTCTTTTTTCCTTGCTGATGCTTTCTATTGAGTTTGGATCAAGCTTTTATGGCTTTCCACTTTTTATGAGATGAATAAAGGTATGATTTTAGCCAAAGTATTCTTGTACTCATGCCATATGCTTTTTGTTAGGCTGTATCCATTGCTGTCACAGTGATGTACAGCAGGAGCACAGGCTCTCTTTTCTCTCGTTTCCACTTGTTCTGATGTGACTTATTTCTTTGCCGTCAGCTGGCAGTCACAGACTGTTCTGCTCATTGCTGTCCTAGTCTATTGGGTCATCTCTGCAGATAGAGCCTTGCTTGGGTCTGTACCATCATTAAAGAAACCATTCCTGCCTCCGAAACTGAAAGTCCACTTAAGCAAAGCAGAGTTAATAAGAAGAGAATTATAATATATATTTACTGTTAAGACCATCTGTTCTTGATTTGTTTAGCTGGTGGAGCTCCATGTTTTTTTTGTCCCAGAGGAAGTGTGGAACTTCAAGCTGAATACAGTTCCTGTGGCTCTTGCCAGCAAATTCATCTCAGCTGGGTTTATAAGGTGAGCACACTCTTAGTCCCAAATGTGATAACACCTATAAAATGTTTACTCAGTTGGTCCTCTGTGTTGTCCTCCAGTCATCTGGTCTAACTGTTGCTCTACAAGGGTTAGGGTTAAGCACCAAGCATAATAATGCCTGTTAGAAGAGACTTGCTCTCTACTCATCTCTGGAGAATAAGTGGTGCCCATGTCTATTTCATAGAATCATTAAGGTTGGAAAAGACCACTAAGATTACCAAGTCAAACCACCAGCCCACCCCCACCGTGCCCACTAAGCATGTCCCTCAGTGCAACATCTACACTTTCTTGAACTTCTGAAGACGGTGACTCTACTACCTCCCTGGGCATCCTGGTCTAATGCCTCACCCCTCTTTCAGAGAAGAAATTTTTCCTAATATTCAACCTGAAACTCCCAAGAACAACTTAGAGCCATTACCTCTCATTTTGGTTCTGTTCGGACTGTACCAGGCCAATGCAGCCCTTGATTTAAACCATTGAAATGTACTTCTAGAGCAGTGCTAGTATTGCTGCAGAATAATTTTTGTGGTAAAATCACAGTCTTATACTTCTGGAGGAGTCTGACTATT
The DNA here is from genome assembly GCF_016699485.2 of Gallus gallus. Taxonomy (NCBI): domain Eukaryota; kingdom Metazoa; phylum Chordata; class Aves; order Galliformes; family Phasianidae; genus Gallus; species Gallus gallus. The sequence goes on along the minus strand of NC_052539.1, from coordinate 16,298,849 downwards.
GAAATCTTGAATTCTTTTCCATGGTGTACCAGCTTTGAGATGGAGTGGCTCAGTGGAGGTGGGAAAGCTTGTCACTGAGCCCTCTTCGTGTAAAGAAAAAGATTAAGCCACATACCTAAAAGGCATGCATTAGAGCCTGTGAAACCACCTGCATATCTTCTTTCTTCTGTAATATTTCTAAAAGGCTGTCCACAGGGTGTGCTCTCAGATAGCTCTCAGAGGATTTTGTGGAAGAATACTTTGACATTTTGGTCTGTGCTCCTAAACACTTTGCTCACAAAATCTGTGTGTGTTTGCCATAGAAAGAAGATGCAGACAAAGTCAAATAATGTAAAGATTTATGTTGGAATGGAGCTTTTACATGCATCTCCTCTGTTGCTGTGCAAAACCTGTCAACTTATCTGGATTTGCAGGTTCCAACTTGTTTAAATTTAAGTTTGTATTGTCCCCTTAAGACAATATATTATGTAACTGAAAAAATTGGCAGCAGCCAGGTGTGAGCATTTAGAGCAGAATGTATTCATTCTTGCAGCTTCTGTTGTTGAAAGACTGCTCAAAACCAAATAAAGTAAGTGCACATATCCACTCTGCTGTACAAATCTCCAGTAGAGGTGCAAAATACATAGCAGGAGTGGTGAATTGTTTCACGTGTCTGCCCTGAATTCTCTGGTGTAAGTTTATTTCATTAAGGCTCAGTTCTGAAGCACTAACTTGAATTAGAATTCTTATTGATTTCAATGAGTTTGTAACACAAGAGAGACATGGATCTATTAGAGCAGGTCCAGAGGAGAGATGAAGATGATCTGGATATCCTCTCCTGGCTGGAGCTCCTTTCATACAAAGACAAGCTGAGTGATCTGTGCTTGTTCAGCCTGGAGAGGAAAAGACTGCAGGGAGTCATTATTACAGCCTTTCAGTAATTAATGGGGCTTGTAAGAGGGATGGGGAGAAACTTTTTACAAGGATGCATAGTGTCTGGACAAGGGATGATGATTTTAACTAAAAAAGGGCAGATTTAAATTAGATATTAGGGAACACTTCTTCACAGTGAAGGTGATGAGGCACTGAGCAGGCTGCCCAGAGAAGCTGTGGATGCCCCATCCCTGGAGGTGTCCAAGGCCAGGCTGGATGGGGCCCTGAACAGCTTCATCTAGTGGGGGTGACCCTGCTGTGGCAGGGGTTGGAACCAAATGGTCTTTGAGGTCCTTTCCAACCCAAGCCATTCTGCAATTCTGATGATTTGTCTAGTATTTGTTGCGTGCTAAGGAGTGTTAAGTAATTACTTACTAATTATTCAGTGGGTGCCAATACAATGCTGCAGTACGTTAGCGGTAACTAACACTGGACCAGCTTACCACTGTCTTTAAAAACATAAAATATGTTAAGAATCTTCTCTTACTTTAACCTGGGAGAGGGAATAGCAGCCCTGCTGGTGCAAGCCGTACTGATAGCTCTGCCCATCCAGTTGGGTGATCCTAGTACTGCATGTGTCAGCTCAACCAAAGAATGCCAGATGTAAGTACAGGCCGCTTCCATTAATCATGAAATTAGAGGAAAATATTAAGTGTGTAATCATCTGCAGCCCAGGATTCTTGTTCCTATGAACTTGATTTCTCAGCCTGCTTCATTCCTCACCACAGAACCAATACTTTTGTTATTTCTAGGTGAGATTGCTGCAGTAAACTCTACTTTGCATTGTTTTTAAAGGAACACCCTGAAGGAAATGACTCAATATGACTAGGCTTCTGTTAGCCAGAGGCAGCAAATAAGAAATGCATCATTATATGTTCATAGCAGCTGCACTAGCAAACATTTTTCGATCAATTTCTGTTGTGTACCCCAGGTTCTATATACCTAAATGATTTTCTTCTGTGATACATTATCATAGTTACTTGAATATTTTCCTTGCTGCTCATACGTACCTTAGATTTAGATTTCTCTGCTAGTTTGAAAGGGCATTATCAGTGAAGGATGCACAGTTTTAGAACTGCCTCTAAAAGAGTTTGTAATTTTTGGATTTCAGAGGATAGTCCAAAGGACATATCTTCTTTGAGAAATCATCTCGAGAAAAGGATAGAGGAGGCATAATTTGAATTACAGATTATCTCTCTTCTCACATACCACCCTGGCAGGATGTGTGTTGAGTTACGTTTCCATCTTTCTCATATTTCTTTATACACTTGAAATAAATGACATTAGGATGAAAATCTGCATCAGGTGTGGGCAAAAAGTGGATAGCAAAGAAATAAGCAGAAGCTAAGTGTTCGGAGGCCAAGTAGGATGGCCTAGGTATATCCACTCTGCGGACTGCTTGGCCCTGGGTCTCCTCAGATCCTGTGCTCCAACGCAGAATTATAATCCTGAAGAGGGTCCTTTGAGTCCCATGTGTGAAATAACACTGAGGAAACATTGTAGCTCACTGAAACACAGTTTTTATCATATGGAACTGGGGGTGTTTACATATAATGGATATGAAATGAAGGCATAGAGTGTAACTCTGCTGGGTCAGTGCTGAAGATCTGCCCAAGCTGAAGGGTTGGTATGTCCTTGTCCATACTATTTACTGAGAACAGTATGTCCCGTACCCCAGGCCGTGCATTTCTTGAAGTGTGACAGCTGGCCTGAGCCAAAACCCTGCTGGGTATAAAATACTGCTAGGTAATGTACTAACACTTCAGCAGCGTGGATGATTAACAGTCTCAGGCCTGATTTTGTTCCCTGGTTTGTTTTATATGGCAACATGGGAGCAATTAGAACTGCTTACGTTGTGATGCAGAGCTTTTGTGTGACTCTTGCATATTTGGTTTCAATCTGTGGAGGTGTTTTTTATTATTGGAATCCAAATATTTATTATTGGAATCGAGTGCACCCTCAGCAAGTTTGCAGACAACACCAAGCTGAGCAGTGCAGTCAATACTCTGGAGGGAGGGAGAGCCATCCAGAGGGACCTGGACAGGCTGGAGAAGTGGGCCCATGAGAACCTAATGAGGTTCAGCAAAGCCAAGTGCAGTGTGCTGCACATGGACCAGGGCAATCCCAGGCATTTATGTAGACTGGGGGGTGAACTCCTTGAGAGCAGCCTGTGCAGAAGGACTTGGTGGTCCTGGTGGACAAGAAGCTGGACATGAGCCAGCAGTGTGCGCTTGCAGCCTGGAAGGCCAACTGTGTTCTGGGCTGCATTAAAAAAGGGTTGGCCAGCAGGGAGAGGGAGGTGATTGTGCCCCTCTACTCAGCTCCTGTGAGGCCCCATCTGGAGTACTGTGTCCAGGCCTGGGGCCCCCAGCACAAGGAAGATGCAGAGCTCCCGGAACGAGTCCAGAGGAGGACCACTAAGATGATCAGAGGGCTGGAGCACCTCTCCTATGAAGAAAAATTGAGAGAGCTGGGCTTGTTTAGCTTGGAGACAAGAAGGCTCTGGGGAGACCTCATTGTGGCCTTCCAGTACTTGAAAGGAGCATAGCAACAGGTGGGGGAATGGCTGTTTACGAGGGTGGGTAATGATAGGACAAGGGGGAATGGTTTTAAACTGAGACAGGGAAGGTTTAGGTTAGATATTAGGAGGAAGTTTTTTACTCAGAAGGTGGTGACGCACTGGAATAGGTTGCCCAAGGAGGTTGTGGATGCCCCATCCCTGGAGGCATTCGAGGCCAGGCTGGATGTGGCTCTGGGCAGCCTGGTCTGGTGGCTGGCAACCCTGCACATAGCAGGGGGGTTGAAACTAGATGATCTTTGAGGTCATTTTCAACCCAGGTTGAAAATATGATTCTATGATATGATGATTTTGGTACTGAGTTCATTACTTTGATATTTGCATGATTTCCTATAGTTGATTAAATTATCTAATTTGTATTTGCATCAGCTCTCTCATCCTGAAACTATGATAGAAATGTTCACATTACAGTGTTTGGTTTTGATTTAAAATACATTTGCACGTACGTGTACACACACGCTACTATAAATTAGTGTTGGAGAAGAGAAAACCAAAGGAATGTGCTTGGCACTTAAGGTGATGAATTATCCTCTTGTCCTTAGTGCTTAAATGTGGATGTCTGACAGTCCACCCAAATGGAAATGTATGACTGTAGTTTCCAATGCGTTTGTTATTCATTCCTAAAGGAATCTTTTTCAAATTTCAGGCACTTTCATATACTCGCTTTATATGGGATTCCTTAAGTATGAGTATTGCTAGCTGATGTTATGGCAGCCTTTGTAATACAGTCTACCATAATGTGATACAATGTACTGATTTCTACCACACCAATCATCACTGAGCTGTGTGTAATTAGGTACTGTTTCAGAAAACAGTTCCCTTTTTTGTTCATTCTTTCCATGCACACCAACATTTAAATATCATTATCTTCCCCCTCTTACTAACTAGCCATCGTTGTTTGGTCTTACAGATGTATTAATGAATAACAACATTCTAGGGTGTCTCCTCACATTACGTTAAGAATGCTACGGGAGAAGCTTGGAGAGTACCTGGGTGGAGTTGCAGTTGCAGACAAATTCCTGTTTTTAAAATGCATTGGGAAAAAGCTTGCAGTGGTAGGTTCATTTATATATATATGTATTTTTTTTCTTTAATGCACTTCTGCTTTATAATGTAAACTATGGATTTAGTCCCTGAAGATTATAAGATATCATAGAATCACACGTAGGTTGCTCCAAAAGAAATGCCTCCTATTTATTTCCATGGAAACCACAACAGATACAAAGAGAATAATAACACTGTTTGATAGAACAAATTCTACACTGTTTTTCAATGTAGTCACCGCCATTAGCCAACTTGTATAGAAGAGCTGATTGAGACACTTTTCTTTTCATGATGTGACAGCTGTATATGAGCTGTCCAGAACGTGCCTTGTCTTTCACATTGCTGAAATACACCACCCACCACTTCTCTGTGCTCACATTCACTGTTTGGTCTCCATAAATGTTCAGCAAGCATCAATGAATGTTAGTGGGTGCCATTGTTTTCTCATAGAAGAATTCATTGGCACACCTTTGCTTCATTCTCACTTCCATGTCAGACACCATTCTGACAGACTGCCCCTCTGCTGCCATCTGTCATATGGCAACAAAATTTAATGGGATATTGGTGAGAAGATTCATCCTCTACTGCCATCCCACCAACATCCACCTCTGATATTGTGGGCCGACATAGTAGGCCAATGTAGTAAAACGGGAAGCATTACTTTTGGAGCAGCCCTTGTAGAACAGCTTGGGTTGGAAGGGACTTTAATGATTATCCAGTTCCAACCCCACTGCCTTGGGCAGGGATGCCACCCACTAGATAACTTCAGGAGCTTTGTCAGCATTCGTTTTTAGGTGTGTTTGAGAATGAGCTCTTGTCAGATCACCTACTTCCCCAAATACACACACACAGCTGGACAGGCATGTTATTCTTTAAATCATCAGATGTAACTAGTTGCAATCCAGTGGAAGATGCTAAGGCAATAGATTAAATGTAACTATTCTAGCTGAATAAAAAATATTCCCCAAAGGTCATTATTGCCAGTACATGGTTAGGAGTATGGCATTTGAAGAATTTGCAATGGGAGTTAAGTCAGAATCCCTTAAAAGGGAAGAACCTGCAACCTGCCCAATAGTCTTTGAAGATCAGTCTCTGAGTGAAAGCTTCTCTGAAGGTGCATTTCATGTCCTTGGATCAGTCCACTAATACAGCCTGAGGAGGTTTATGCAATCAAAAAACTGTGTCTCTGAATCATAATTGTTCCTCACTCTGATTCCCTCTATATTTAGCTATCTTACAAACCATAGCTAAAGTAAATAAACTTGAAAATCAGATCAACTGAAAGTGCATTTGAGTAACACACAAAAAATCTGTATATAGATATATGTAGGTAGATAGATAGATACAGATACATGTATGTAGGTATTAAAGACTTTTTTCACCTGCTTGGAAATTGATTTGGAAATTAATTACAAGGCAGAAAGTTGGTGCTGTTCTTGATTTCATTTGTAGTCAGAATCACTAAAACTACTCACACAGAAATCTAGAATAAATAAGAGGTAATATGTAAAAAGTAGGTGGAAAGGCTTGAACAGGAACTTCAGGACTGTGGTGCAACCTAAATCTGAAAATATGCATAAATCTTCAAAAATTTCAGATGTTTTTAACTGGATTTTAGCAACTGAGATGGTATATTTTCTTCCTCACTGTTAGATCTGAGGTAAATGGAGACATTTTCCAGCTCCCTTGAGAATGACAAGGGATTTCATAACATATTTTGCTTTTAATAACGATTACATATGTTAGTAGATACAAATAAAGGTTTTTAGCAATGAATTAAAGATATAATTTAACACTGTTTTATATTTGCTTTGTAACAAAGGGTAAAACAATGAACCAAATAACTAGTTTATTTATTGTTTAGGGTCATGGTAACCTAATTGAATTACCAATTCATGATCAAATATTTATTGAGTTTGTTTATTTTCTCAGTGTTCCATTTCATAACGTTTACAATGTAAACAGTACTGAGAGTTGTAGTCTGCTTGCAAATGCAAGTCTTTAAATGAAAAGTGAACATCAGTCAAAACCATTTTAAGTTGTTCTTCCTTTTCTTTTATATAGTGTGCGTCTCATTGTGTGGCCATTATTGAGAGCAGGATTTGGCCCCATGTCTAGTTCAATTTTGTTATTTCATTACTTAATTGCAAGCTCAGAATTTTTTTTTTCTAATGGTGTTTTCTAATGGTCTTTCCAGTTTATATTGATTATCTTTGATTTTTTTTTTTTTTAGGACAGCTATTGAAATCTGAAAACATACATCACACAAAGAATAGCAAGACAATAAATACTACAAGACATAGGAGAGCCATCAATTTTTTTTTGACACTAAATATTCTGCATTGTTGTATGAGGTGAATAGAGAAAATTATGTTAGACTTGGCATTGCTATTCAGATTTGACTTGAAGCAACTTCTAGTAAAGGCAGACTTTCTACTGCTGTCATTGTTGGGTTGAGTCCTTTGAACCACAGCAGAAACACGTACATATACTCTTGTGTGTCTGACTTAAATTTTGAGAGAGATAATAGTTTCAGTGCTGTGTCAGAAAGCAGAGTAGTGTTCTATGTTTCTTCTCTCCATCAGGCTGTTGTGGAAGAAAAATAGAATACAAAAATTAACAACATTAATTATTAAATGCACAAAATTATTGGTAAGAGAAGTATTTTATCAGTTATCTTCTGTTTTTTATCTTCCAGGTGAAAGCAAAGCAAGAAGCAGAGCTGGAACTGAAGTCATTTGCTCCCCCTTACGTATGTATTTTATAGCATTTAAGATATCATTTTCAAAAGCTTTGTACCTTGGACATTTCTTTTATGTCTGGTTAATATACTGCATATTTTAGGCACTGTATCCTGAATTATATTTATTACCCCGAGTGGAATGTTTTGAAGATGTTTATCCATTATCATCGTCAACACAACAAAGACATCACTTTAATGCAGAAACTAATAGGTATGGTCATGGGTCAAGACTACCTAATCTTCCCCAGCAGAAAACTGAAAGCAAACAATTTTTAGAAAGCGTACAGAGCAGTCATCAGCTAGAAAATCAGAAAGTGTACAGTCCTGCAGAATGGTCTGAGAAAGAATCTCTTCCAGTATTGCACACAAGTCATGAGCAAGACCACAACAGGATTACAGAAACACAGACACAGTTCAGAGTGAAAGGTACGTTTAACCAGTGCAGTGAAGAAGAATAACTATTATAGTTAACGCTTACTGTGAAATAATATTTCTCTTTTCTATATCAATTATTCTGTAGATCAAATTGGATCCAAGGGATCTCTCTTCACACCAAGTCTTTTAAATCCTGCAGATCGGGGGACTGGAAAAAGCTGTATAGTACAAAAGAACTCCCAGCAAAGCCATCTCAGCCAGGATCCAAAAGAGCCTCATGCTCCTAAGTGGAATGACAAAGCCAAAGGAACTGCTCTTACTCTTCATGTAAACCACAGTGATGAACGAGACCAAAATAACCAAATACATCAAAATCTCATGCCATATCCAAAGGGTACAGTTCACTGTCATCTTGTTGCTTAACCAAGCTTTCTAGAAAATTGGCAGAGAAAAGCTAAGTTTAAAAAAATCTGTTGGTACAGCATAAGTTGAAATATTGCTGTCAGAACAGTACTCTAATTTTTAAAATAATATTATCTTTCAAGGAAGCATACTTTTTATGTTGGATGAGTGATTCTTTATCGTTATGTACTGTTACAGAGAAACACTTCAATATAGTCAATGCTTTTGTCTGATCTTATTTTTTAGAGAAACAAATTGCTAAGCAGCTACTGTAAAGATTGGAAGGTAACGACCCTGTAATTCAAAAGCAATTCTAAATGAAAAAAAATTGTTATCAGGAAGCCACGGAAAGCAATTTATTCACTTCATCTTTCATTGTTATCTTATCCATGGCTACATTACTATTGAAGGGAAATTGCTTTCTACCATCCCTCCTATGCAACGTGGACTTACTGTTATTTAATAGTAGTAAACAGTGACATTCCTAAAACTGAGAGGCAAGAGAACTCTTTGAACGGACTATAGTGAAGATAGTACAAGCGTATAGAGGGATTTAAAGCTCACATAAACTGGGTAGCAATTCTGTGCCCAAATAGAAAATGTTGTTTGAAAGACATCTATTAACTATTTTCTATAAAGTGGGCTGTCTTAGGATACTGAGGGCAATTACGTCTCTGAAGAGTTACCTAGTGTTCTTAAGGGTCCTACATTTCTAGTAATCACAAATGAAGAAGTGACCAAAGCATTCAAATTGGATTTGAGTGACCACTATTAAATTAGCATCAAAGTGATAAAATAAATTGGGTTTTTTTGGGAAATAATTTTAAAAGACATATCTTAATATTTGTGTATAATTTTACGGTTTATATAAAAAGGTGAGCCTTCTTTTGGTGCAAATTTCTAACGAGGAATTATTAAATGAGACGATATTCAATTTTGTCATAGTTACGGGCACTTTACTGATCTCATTTAAAATAATTCTTGATATATAGTACTTTGAGTAAGAAAACAAAACTTTTGATATTGTGATCTTTGAGATGTGTTACAAAAGGCTTCTCAGTTTCCATTCATAACCTATAAAACATAGCGTTGTCCCTCCATTATCATGTCAACTGAAGTTTGAAGCCAGTTAATATAGAAATATATGTGTGTGTATTTTCATATATATGTGCATATATACATGATTGAAAAGTTTGTAATAACTTTGTTTTGAATGATGAAGGATGTAGGATTTTGTTGCATAAAGTGTAGGCAAAGTCTGTCAACAGTTTTCTTCTGACAGATTTATTGTATATAATCTAAAGCTGATAACGTTCAAATGCAAAATGTTTTGCTGACTGTCTTTACCAGCTCGAGTTTGTCAGAGAACTTCAGTCTCTGAAAGGCAGAAAGTGGTAGAGAACTATTTTAGGAAAGGTAAAGTAATTTAAAAGATTTCCTTATCTGCTGTAATGTTTCCTCTCCTAGTTACCAGAATGACATAGATACAAATTGTTAAAACAAGTGGTTTTTTTCATTTATTTATTTCCTGTGTTAATCACAAAAACATTCTTTACCCCTGAGATAATCTTATGTATTGAACTGATTTACAATCAGAAGTGCTTGAGTTTTATGATTGTAATCTGTATATTTAGATTATCATTATCCTGTCACAGAACTAAACACCGGACTAATTACAAACATGGAAAATAATGACCATGAAAAAGATGCCAAACTAAGAGGAGACAGAACACAGCATTTTGGAATTCTTAAAATGCTGGAAGACCAAACCACAGAGTACATACATAAAAACCAAAGGTTAGTAAAAATGATTCTGACGAAACAGTGAATACCATTAATTCATAACTAGAAGCTTATTTTACAAACTTCAAATAAGTGAAAGAAAATGGAAAATCCCCAAAGAAACCCCGTATCATTCCATTAATTATCACATGCTTCTTTGATTTTATCTTTAGGTTGCTGCAGTACCGAACTAGCAAGTCTGTAACTACTGTTGGTGAAAACCTGGATGATCAGGTTTGTTTTTCAAGTTAGAATATTCCTTGTAATGTGGAGCAGTAAGCATAATCCTCCACCTAGAAAAAGGGTAATTTTATAAGACAAGTCACTCATTAGAAATATGAAATGTTTGATGTAGATTTTAGAGTAATTGAGAAAAGTTAATTCATGCAGTGCTACTGTAGAGATTTGCTAATGAAAAATGAACTGTAATTCTAAATAATGAAATCATGGGAAGTGATAATCTATTTATATAGTAGCCATCTCAATCTTATTAATATCAGGCAATTTATTTATTATTATTATTACTTACAATTTCTTGATAGTGACATTGTATTGGCTTTATCAGTGACATTTTCTATAATGTAATTATTTCCAATGGGATAAATATTAGCTTCATCTCAAGAAAAACATTTCATTAAAAAGTATAAAATTATTTAAAGCATATGTATGGTATTGTCATAGCATCAGAATAAGGACATATTTAGGAAGACACAGCCTACAGTCATACAGCGTAATAGCTTCACTATTACTTGTCACCTGTCAGCTATTGTAAGTGCTGGTTTAGAAATGGGCAGTCCAGCTTTTGCTATCCAGTGAGCATCGTTTTAAAGCCAATTATTCCTGGTGTTATATGGGTATGTCAGCATCTTGTGAAGTTATGGACATGGACAAGAATATTTAGCAATAGTGTACGACTTGGACCTTGTGTTTTCCTCTGCAGTTTCAGTGTTGACTGTTGTGATTCTGTTGGCAGATGTCCATCTGTTTGGAATTTAGTAATCATTCCTACGGGTAACACAGAATAAAAAACATTGTATTCAGGATCCATTAATCCCTTACAATCACTCAGACTGCTCTCAGGATGTATGTTTAATGTAACTGTTCTGGATTGTAAATCATGTACTTGTCTTTTGACCCACTAGGCAAATGAGAACAAGCAAAATGATCCTACTTGTCCAAAAGAATATGCTTCTCCTCCTAGTCTGCCTCTTCTGGCAATTTCTGTAAGCCCAGCTCAAGTTCCAGCAGTTCAGGCAGAAAGTATGTGCTTCCAAGAAATTTCTGGGGAGTTGACATGTAATCGAGATTGGTTAATGAAGACAGAAATACTTTCATTTTGAAAGAATCTGTGCATATATTTATTCACCAGATTGTTACAAATTTTAATTTGTGTTTGAAAAATGGGGGAGATAAGGAGGGAGACTGGGTGAAATACTGTCGGTTTACATTAGAATGTAGCAAAGGTGAAGACGGTCACCTGCTGAAGATCCTCAGCTAGAGTATAGGAGAAAAATATCAAAAATGTACGTGATTGACCTGTTGTTGCACACTAGTTTAAGTCTGAAACATTATCTTACCTATTTGCCATCAATCGTTTAAGGCAAGATTTTGCTACAGTTTGTATCAGAAATATTTTGAACAGGAAGTGGTCCTTGAGAGGCTTTTTTATCCTTATCTGACACGAGTTTTCAATGCATATACATCTAAATAGTTCTGGAAAGTAATTTTTCCAGTATGTTGCAGAGGCATTTAACAGAGTGTGTACTGGTTTGCATATATATGAATGCCTGAATGCATGCTGAATTTCTCATTTTCTTCTAATGCACCAGGCATTTCCAAAATTTAGATGGATTATTAATGTAAATGAATTTCTACTGCCTATTCTAGCAGAGTTTTTGGCATGATATATGATGGGCGGATTATAAAAATCTTGATTGATTTTTTCCTCCTTACAGTATCCAGATGATTGCTAAATATAATTATAATATCTTTAGAAAACAAGATGGTAGAACAATTGGAACAAATGAAGAAAGACAGAAGGCACATGGAAAAAAATAGAGAAGAACTGGTCAAAAAAGTGAAAACGCTACTGGAACAAAATAAACTGAAAAGATATCATGGTACACTTTAAATTTATTTTGGAATTTGGAATGATAGAGAAATTCTGAAACCAATGTGGAAATGTTAGTTAACTTCTTTGTCAGTGAGTTTAATTACAGAAAGCACAACCGGCCAAGCAACAGCTCTGAGAATGAGAAGGCTCATTAGAAGAAGAAGCTGAAATGTCTTCTGCACTTCTGTGACAGTCCTATAAAATCTGAAAATACTGTGGCTTTTATAAACCATCCAAGTTGTGTCCTTTGTACACGCGGCTCCCAAAGAGCTACTGCTGGCTGTTGTGCTGTTTCAGGCCTGACATACTCTAAAATTCCCTTTAGCTGATGCTAATGTTTTGTCATATTGATGTCATATTGATAGCCCTTCTGTTCTAATTGCCAGCATAATGGGTTTTTTTGGTTTTTCTTTTTCCCCTGCTATCTAATGTATTCAGCATATGACCTGCTGAATTTATAAGCCTATTATGGCAAGACTGACAAACCTTGTTTTTTTTAACACGGGTAGTTATTTCATTGAAATCTCACCCGAATTTTCTTTGTAAAATTATTTTGAAGTTTATACTTAAGCTGTTTTCCTGAAGTCACATTCCAGTTATGCAGAGATTAGGTTTAACTACTGTGACATTTTGAGAGTACTCTTTGTACTTAAATGCAGCTAAACCACTGGGGATCTCAACTGTTATTTAACTGATATGTAGCTTTGTCGAAAGGAGAAGACATCCCATTTCTTCCTGTTGTCCTTTGAGGGCATGGCTGTGCTGCATCCTGCAGCATGGTGAAGCTGTAGTTTGAAAAAGGAAACTTGGTCACTTGAAGGAGTAAATCTGCAGTAGTATGAGTGCAAGGCAAGCTCCATTTACCCTGCGGAGATTAAGTCCTAAATGGCTCCTGCATTCTCTTAAAAACACTACCCAGTTAGGTAAATTAAAGGTTATTTCACAAGGATTTCAACAGCTTCTCAGGTTCTTTAAGAAGCATTTGTACCTGTAAATTATTTTTATCAGACCTATACAGTTTCAGAAGTGGGTGCACTCATGTTTTTTCACACAGTATGAAGGGAAGAGGATATTCTTTAAGAAGAGCAATGCAGTCTGTGTTTAATTTCATCCTAAGACTGCCATGCTGACAGTCATTCTTGGTTACATACTGTATAGTGTTCCAACAGTGGGACTCTTTTTCTGATAAGTTTCTATGAAGCTGTTGTCCTGCTTTCCTAAAATACGCCTTGAAAGAAGGAATAATTTCACACACACTGCAGAATAGCAGATGTATGTGGCCATCAGGTTGCCACACTGCTATGAGCCAACCGCTGCTAACAGGTAACAGCATAGCTTAAGGAACCATAGTTAAATGTAAAGGTAAATAACTGTTTCCCATAACCCTGGTACTTTTGTTCAAAATCTCTGGCCCTGCAGAGCTCAAATTCTTCATAAAGCCTTTAATGCTGCTACAGTGATGCTGTGGACTTCGGACTGTGGCAGGCTTCCCAGTCTTAACAGGTCTGAAGGGCTTGCACAGCTGAAATCTGCAGAATTGCCACGCTGAACAGAAATTGGGTTTTGGACCTTTTGATGTATCTTCAGAGACAGAGAGAGCTTCATGTTGCAAGTGACTGTGTGAAAATTCTAATGCGTTTATAGTGAATGTAATTTTAACAAAGATTTTCACAAATTGCTTTCTTTTTAAAGTAAAGTCACTGCTAATTTTTAATATCTGCATTGGCCAACGGAATGTTGTGAGATCAGTTTGTCATTACAGTCTTCAGTTGACCTTAGAATAAGATTAACAAAACCAAACAGTATTATGTATTCCTGTGCAGTTCGTGAAGAATGGAAGAAGAAATACTTTGAGACTAAGAAAGCTACGGTTTCACTGGAGGATGTTCTAAGCAAACTGCAACAAGATTTAGAGCTTTGCCACCAGAAATTACTCTTGCAATTAGAAGCCAGAGATAGCCGAAAACAACCAAACAGTACAACAAGCTCGAAGGTTTGTGCTTAAATTATTTAATCTTTTTACACAACCTCTTTCTTGTATAAAATATAAATGAAACAAATTCATCATCAACCCGTGACTTCTAAACTAGCTGTAACAGTCAAATATTCCTCAGTAACCTGAGGTGTGGCCACTATCAAGTTACTCCATCCCATTCTTGTTGGAAAGACTGAAGGTTTGAGCCTTTTGAATCTTTCTGCTTTGTGTTTGTACCATACTGTCTCATTATAAAATCTCCTTTTGTTCAGTTTGATTTTTGAGTTGTTCAGTTCTACGTTGTTCTTATAATCCAAAATTTCACATAAAGAGGTAATGAATTGTAATTATGCTTGAAGAAGAGACATCTCTGGAGTTTTTGGAATGGTTACACTTGGACTGTTGGGCAGCTGTGAGTTTTGTGTTATGCTGGTGGTGTCAAACTAGGGGAAGTTCATAGAGGAATTACAAAAAAAACAAAACAGAACAAACAGTAAAAGCCCTTCCCAGTAGTCACAGCTGCTAATTTCATAAATGCATCATAGAAGCAAGTATATTTGCAAATCTGAAGCTAGATTAGGAAAACATATAAACTGTAGGGAAGTACATGGAGTATCTCATGCTTGTCTGAAAAGTGGGAGATGATCTATGATTGTACAATGTATATAAATGCATATTAACATAGATATCTAAAACATAAAAAATATGAATAGTTTTTATACTACATTTTTATTACAAGCTATGTCTAAGTATGCTAGTGTCCTTTTTGGGGAGTCAGAGTTCTTAGGCTCCTACGCTGTGTACAAGGAGCCTTTATATATAGCATATGCACAACTTAAACTGCAAAACAGTGTGCTGTTACTGAAGAGTTCTGATCTGAGAAGTGAGAGGGAGAAGGGAAGAAGGCTGTTGGCTGCTGAGGAGAGCCATCCTCTGCTGGGGAGCAGACTGCTTACAGACCAGGACAAGCAAGTGTGCATTGAAGGATGAAAGAGAGTAGAATTGGAAACAGTCCAGAGGATTGTTTCTGAGTGGTGGTAGCACCCAGGGAATGAAGAGATGCCTTAATGCTGAACTACATTAAAGTTTTTGTTGTTCTTTTTTTCTTTTTCCATGTAGAATAACAGAATCATCCAAATTACTACAGTGCAGCATGAACTCGATCAACTGAGAAGGAAGCTGGATGATACAAAAATGAAACTCGTAATAGAAATTAAGGTACTCTGCATTTATCTTAGAACCTTTTAATTAAAGCAGTCAAAGTCTTCTCAAACAGTAGAAAGTATAAATATTTGCTAAATAGTTCTTAATTTCAAGTTTTATGGTATTAGTTATCATAATTTAGCACTTGAGCCAGATTACTTCAGAGCATCAGGTTAGTAGATGAATTTTTGGAAGTTTGGCATTGAAGTGCTTACTTACATTTTCAAGGTACTATGTTGCAATCTCTTTCATAAGAAGTAATTGAAGAAACATTTTAGGTGAGGTATAAATTTTAAAAAAGGCAGAATGATTTTCCAGGCAGATGGAAGTTCTTGTCAACTGCTTTATTCCATATCAGTGCTGCCTATGGCTCCCTTAGAAAGGAACATGATGGTAGAGGCCTTCATATTGGATAGCAGTCCAGCTTTGAATACTTGAAATCTCAGTGTTCTGCATCACAGAGATTGTCTGTGGCACTGCTTACTGAGTAATCTAGGGTGGATATGCTTCCTTCATTGTATTACAAGGAGTAGAAAAAGCAATGAATTCCATAGTTGAAGAAAGATACCACAGCCAAGTGCTAGAACAAAGCTGTCTATCTAGTTAGACATGTAAGATTTTAAAGATAAAAGATGCATCCTGTATTCAGCCATCCCACATAAAAGTCAGTCAGTCTTAGTTATATAAACACACATGCACATCAACTCCAAAAAGTACTTAAAATTACAATTCCTTAAACGTCCGGTTCTTCTGCAGATGAGAAAGCAGGCAATGGCAGATTTACAAGCGCTGAGAGCAGAACTGACACAGAAGAAGATTCATTCAGCTTTAATTCTCCAGTCTGGGAAATCTGGAATTTAAGAGCACGACTCAACAGTAACGTATATAGAAGCTCAGAACTTCTGTATTGTTTGTTTGTACGCTCTTAAACTTCTCTTGTAAAAAGACATCAGCTATGCAAGTGTTGTGGGATTTGTATACTAACCTACTAACATACTACAACTCACTTCTTCAATCTCACTACTGAAAGGTTTATCAGCTACGTGAACCTGCAGTTTAACCTAGTCATGGGTCTAAAACAAAACTATTTTAAAAGTGTCAATCAGTGAATCATGTGACATCACATCAGTATGCTGATGTTCCTTCATACCTACTAAGCAACTAAACCTATAAATCTGTTCAGATTTTGGGGCACACATTTAATGTTTTGATACATGATTAACATATGTCTTACATAGAAGTAGAGCAGAAGTAATCTTTGTTTAGCTATTTACTGAAGTCTATTTTTGTCATTATGTGTATACTTGTCTATAAAATATCAGTGTTACATTATTAGGTATGAACAAAATCTTTGGTTATTTCATATCTAGGTGGTTTTATTTTCTCTCTCAAAGGAAAGCTGCATAAACATTAGCCTTATTCTGTAATTAGTGGAAGATGCAAGCTTTGTCTTCAATAAGTTATAATTATGATCTTGGTGGTACTTACAGTACTGTACAGTCTGCTTTCCTTTGAGTTCTTTTTCAAGAAAGGATTTAATAAAGATTTTAGAGCTAAAGTATTAATATTAAAATAGCAGAACCAGCTACATGTATGTAATTCAAGCTTAATTAGTGGAGTCACACAAGCAGGACGTGGTTGCACTTTGGTTAGGAGACACTTCTGAGAAGGAGAGAAGCAGTGTGGGCTGTAAGCTGTGAAACAAGTCATACATGAACAGACAACAGCATTTATCAACCTTAGAAGACAGTGTTTTATTTAAGAAAAAAATCCTGTGGACAGCAGTCAGTCTCTCCCTGGCTGCTGTTACTTGAACAAGTCACACAATTTCCCTAGGCAAATTATTTTATGAAAAATATTAACTAACTAGAATGGGAATATAATCCCCTACTATCTCAGAGGAAACACAGCATAAAAACAAAGTAAAGACAACTGAGTGGATCTTGAAGTGTGTGGAAAAATATGTATGCAGTTCATTAAATAAGCAAGCTGACTTTAGTTTTGAGGAAGTAGAAAAGTTTGAAATGGTAGAAAACACCATCCCAGTCCTTTCACTATTAATGCTGTCTCTTCAAGATAAAATCCAAGATTTTTGGCTTTTGAAACGAAAGAGTTTACATGATACACAGACAGCTTGTGAAACTTGTGTTTACTGAAAGTTCTTTTCTAAGAAGAAGAATGATAAAAACTTTAAGGGCAACTACTTCATGTTACATAATTCCTTTGATGTATAAAAGATTTTCTCTCTAAGCACAAGTTTCACCAAGTTGCATCTAAGCTGCAATCTGCCTATCAGTAATCTGTGTTGAACCATACTCAGGAATGACTTTGCTGAAATACAGGTTGGGCTGGGAAGTCAGAAAGCTGAGTCTGCAACTGTGTGACCACAGACTGATTAACCTGCTGCACCAGGCAGCCTTAGCAGAGGACCATTATTATATGGGCCCTGTAAATTCACTTGGTCTTGTTACCAGATACACACTAGGTTTGAGCTTTAAGTGCTGTTGTTGCAAAAAATGAAAAAGATGAGAAGTCTTTTAAAGTGCACAGGTAAAGCAACATTGGAACTTTACAAAGAATGAAAATAGAGTTTATAGCAAAATAGCAAGATGAATTTCTCAAAGTTTTGATTGTAATCATGGTATTTATAAAAAGTCAAAATCTGTCATGCTATATGCTATAATCAGAAATGACTAATTTTCATAATTCTAAATCAAGCAGTTCACAGTTTCATATACTTATGGTGTCAGGGCTTGCCACATTGCTTCCGTTTGTTCTTCAGCTACGGCTTCCCTGGAATAGTCAAGACTGTTTCCATTCCACATGCCAATGCCCTTTAGGCCTCGATTCTTCACATATGCTGCTTTTAGAGAGATGCTGCGAGGGTCATCGTACCATACTTGGTGGAAGTGACCAAGAGAATCCTAGAAAAACATGCAAACGGATAATGTCAGTGTATACTTACCTATATAGATATGATATATTAAAGTTCATTGAGATTTGTTATACTTTCTATTCAAGATAGTGAAAAGTAAAATTATAAGCTCAGATATACGAGCTATGTATATTTACATTACGTTTTCCTGATTTATGGTTGTTTCTCACACACAATACAGTTTAAAAAAAATTAAGTCAAATACTGGGCTGTAATTTAATGTAGAGAAAGTTATGAAAAAGTGATGCATTTTAACTGAAGGTAGAGGAAAAGACCTAACTAATCTCTAATGTTTTTTGTTAACTACAGCTATGATCTCAGATGTGCTATCTAAACTAGCATGTAAATTTAGTTAGAAACTGTGTCCCTTTTTTCCAGCAATAAATGGTTTTAGAGGTAGTTGTAAAACTCTTAGGAAAGTTATGTGGCCTTTACCTGGTCACTGCTTACAACACCTTCTGATCATATACACCTTACACTGAAATTTCTGACCAAAGAAACAAACCGTGGTGTTCATGTTAAGTACAATCATTGGTGGACCCTTTTAGTATTTCTATGTAGAAATCAAACGCAGAAACGAACACCCAAGCCACTAGATTAGAAAAACTTAAGAGCATCCTAGAATCTCTTCTGGTTTAAATCAGTCCTCAACATCAGAAATCTGTAACAATGAAGAATTAAGCTAAAGGATTTCTTAGAACAAAATACCCTTTTTGACATGATACATTTCCTCTCAAGAACAGCTGTGGAGAAATGAAAACCTTCATTACTCCTGTAGTCTCAGTCACCACATCCCCTTTTCAGACTAGAAACAGAAGAGATGGAAATCCAGCCGTCCTTTACCACATGGGGGAAAAAGAGAGAGACTAGAAAACACAAATGAAAAAGTCTAACCCTGAAAATTTTAAAGTTGAAGAACTGCGGTTCACAAATGAGTAGCTCACACTGTGTGGTGTTTTGTGAAGAGACACGTACCTTGTATTCATAAAATGGAGAGTTTTGTACCTCATCCCATAGTGCCCCTGAAATAGAACTGTTCACCTGCTTCATAATTTCTCCATACGGCACCTGATGCCCTGCAGCATCACTGCAAGGGGCACCACGGAACGGTACTTTAGGAAGGGAACAAACATGATCCTGAAGGAAAAAAAAGAGCAGAAGGCTGGAGACATGACATAGTTATTGAACGCCAAAATAGCAGTACAGACAAGAATAAAGTCAAAAAAGGCATTGGGAGTACAAAACTCCTAGATCTTCAAGTATATGTGATAGTCATGTTGTTTCTAGACAGAACTAAAGTAGAACAGTTACATTTTGTTTAAACTGTAGTATCACAGGATTGCCTGGTTCTCATTTGACATACACAGCTGTCTTATCTATTTCCCTTCTACTTCTAATTCACTCTTATTTTTTTCTTAAGTACAACACAGTTTGAGATTCCATGATTTATCCAAAAGCTGCTGCACTGCAACAGCCTGATGTTTACTGTTGTTAGTTGCACCTAATGCTTAAGCACTGAGCTTAATCACTGTGTTGAGAAGGCAGATACAAGTGTTGCAGAGCCTTTGGACATCACCTCTTCTCACACAGATAGCATCTACAGCTCTTTAGTCAGTCAGACGTTGCTTGGGTATTACAGAGCTCAGGTTATCAGTGAGGAAGATAACTGATAAGCAAACGGCAAGGAAAAGTCTCAAGTCCCTGATTTATGCTATTAGCCATCAAACCACAGCATTTCCTAATCAAAAAAAAAAAAAAAAAAAAAAAAAAAGGATTATTCATTTGCAATCATACAGTTAATCCTACCTCAGATAAGTTTAGGCACACGTAATCATAGCCATACCAGGGGACGCCCATCACAAGCTTCTTAGGATCAATGCCCATGGTAATGTACTCTTCATAGCCTAGTTTTGAAGGAAGTAAAAATTAAAATGCATTACTGCACTTTCCCAATTGACTTATAGCCACAGTCAGCACAGGACTTGCATGATCCCTGAACAGAAACTAAGGTGTAAGCTCCTAACAGCACACTCCCAAATTAGCTCTGTTCAAACTCTTCCTGTTGCCAGTAGCAGCTTTCTCAGCAGTGCTGATAAGAATTAACATATTTACAGTAACTCAAACTATCCTCCCTAGGTATTTCTTAGCAAAACAACAACAACCAAACAAAAAAACCAACCCAGGCAGCTCTGGGTTGATCAGACCGATTATTCCTGTTTGTCTCTCAGCTCACCTATGCTGACAGTTCCTTACGGGTCTGCGTGGGGAGCCAAATCAGAGAACTGATTCCAATTTAAAGCCATTGCTTTCTCTTTTATCCTTATTTTCAAACAGATCTATTTGTTCCGTAATGCAGCTCACTGTGTATGTGCATGAACAGTTGCACCAGCAGAAAATAAATCCACACTGTTGCCAAAGGAATCATTTCTTAAACTTCATCTTCAAAGGAACCCGCACAGATCAAAAGGATGAGACAAATGTTGCAGGTTCTTTGCAAGCCCAGGCAGACACCATTGCTTCAGCTGCCTTTTGTCTTGCTAAAAGTGTTCTTCCACAGCCACTAGTGCAAGATAATGATTTTACAAGTGAGAACACAACTGATAAAGGTCTATCCTCAGTGTTAGAGGGATCTGAGATGCTATTTTCTCAGCAGGACAACATGTATTTGAGGCTACTCGAAAATCTTAGTACAATCAAAAAATATTTCTGAGAAAAGGCAATCTCTTCCAACCATTCATGTGAACAAATATTTAACTTCCTGGACAGGTCCTGTCCTCACCAAATAAAGTCTGAAGGTAAGGAGCATTGGCTTTTGCAATACAGTCAGTCCAGATCTGGCTCTGCTCATCGTAAGACATCACAAATAAGAAATCACAGGCGGCTGCAATCCCAGTGTAGTTGTAGCACCTCTTATCGATGCACGCAGGGGACCAGGCCACATCAAATGTTACCTCAAGGAAGAACACGTGTTAGTATCATGTATGGCACTTCGGCACTCTTGTTTGCTGCTTACAAAGAGCTGTAACTTTTGAAGATGGTATTCCCAAACGTTGCACAGTGTTTAGCACACAGTGATACCAATAAAGTGTAGGAGAAGCTGCTCAGCTGACAAAACAAACTTTAGATAATAAACAGTGACTGCCATTATTTGTGAATTCGAGACTAGAGATGCTGTTTTTCTCAGTTTTTTCACTATTTACCACTTAATTTTCAAACACCAGAGACATAAGAATATAAGGTCAAAATCATAAAACATTTAGAAACCAGTTTACTGTTTTTTTTCAATAGAAGGCCCTTCTTTCAAGGATTCATTAGGCCTTACTAACCAGCATCTCACACAGCATGACAATAACATTGTACCTACAAATCTCACAGAAACCCTTCTTCCATTTCAATTCAGATAGGTCAAAGAGGTGATTCTTATGACAGAATATCATATCTAACATCCACAATTAACCACTGATGATAATATCACGCATTAGCACTGCATGCTTATTTCATATTCACACGCTAAGCAGTGTTCTTAGAACTCCTTGTATTCCATTAAGTTAAGCTTAATGTTTGTATAAGGTACATTTTCATTACCTGCGATCCTGGAATTTCTTTGTGAAAAGCATCTGTAGTTTCTTTAACAAGCTCCGTTAATGCGTAATACTCAGGAGAGGTTTCATTCACTTCTTGCTCTATATCTATATTAATTCCATCCATATACTGTTTTTTGGCAAGGTCCACCTGCTGGGATATCCACGCTGCTCTTTTAGCCGGGTCAACAACTTCCTTCAGAGGTACATCACCTAGGCAGGAGGGCTCCAAGAGTCAACACATATTTGCATCACAGTAAGGAGAAGAGATTTGTCTTTACTAAGCTAAGTGACACAGACAGAAAATAAAAATCCCCACACGTATACTGGCACCTATTTCATCCTTGTGCCATACCTGGATAATAGAAAGGGCTTAATTTATTTTTTTAAGTATCATTTTGAGAACCCACACTAGGAGAGATTACCGAATTCCTTTAAGACAGCTGTGTTTAAAGCAAAGTTCCTTTTGGATTTTTTTCCTACAGTCTTAATCGTCTCCTTCTTTCTGCCTACTACTCTCAGCCACTGTAAACTTCCTTTCTTGAAGTCAGTTGTCTTCCTGCATTTCCAGAAAGCCAAAGAAACTGCCTTTTTTCTGCTTTGATGCACGTGCTTTTACATTCAACCTGTTTTCCACACTGTGGTCTTTGATCCTGTTTTTGCCTTGACAGATCTAAGACTTGATAATGGCACACACGTGCAGACTGACGTGACGGACTTCGCCTTTCTAATGAGCTTTTGTACGTGGACTTCCTGAGTATTCATGTTTTCAAACTCACACTTGTAGCATACAAGGGAAGTGAAAAATGCTAAAAATAGCTTGCAACCACTGTCTTCACCCTGTCTTCTGGGTATAGCACATGATGTGTAGAAGACAGACCCAAATACTTGTCTTCCACAGGCTTTTCCTTCTCTCTCTTCCTCCCTGCTCTCCTACTGCAGTGATGCTCTCTGTTAGACAGCTTTTATTTAGATGTCACTGGAATGGTTTTGTTATTACTGTGGCACAAGACGTGGTTGGTTTTAATACCTCACACATGCAAAATGTCAAGGTATGACAATCCTGTGTGCATTATCCTCTTAGTAATTAAACTCCTCACTGATTTTTAATATCTTGCACAGCAGCAAATGTAAAATGTCACAGTATTACAGTGCTACCTACATTATGCTCCTAATAGCTTACAAATACCCACAATTTGATGAAGCAGCCCACCTTTCAGTACCACCCTGGCACCTTTGGAATGAGCAAAGCACAGGAGCTCTGGATCATATTTCCCGAAAGCTGCCACGGTTGTAATTTTCGACCAGTCATAGGATTTCCAGGCTTCCTTCCCCACATCGAACACAAAGACCTAGAGGTGGTAAGAGGCCATCTCATCAGCTCTAAACCCTTCTCCGTTACAAAGCACGACTTTCTGCTGGACCAGAGCAGGGCGCCAAGGGCTGAGGTGCCCAGGGCTGCCCACGGCCACCACGGGAGCCCCAAACACCAGGCTCAGCTCGGACAGCCAGGGTCACCCCGCACTGCGACCGCTCCCCCCCGCCAGCCGGCCCGCAGGAACAGCTCCAGAAGCCGCCGGGACGCGCACCTCGAAGCGGTCGGTGCCCGCGATGGGCTGGCAGAGCCGCGGGTCCTGGCAGGGGCACGCAGCGGTGCGGCCCAGCAGCTGCAGGAGGCCCAGCAGCAACACCAACCCCGCGCAGCCCGGGCACCCCATGTCGGATCCCGCTGCGACCTCCGCTTCCGCGGGCGGTGCCGGCGGGCGGGGCGGGCCCGGGCTTGCAGCTCCTCCCCTCAGGAGCGGGCCGGGTCGGCGGCTTCTGATGAGGGCGGTACGCGTGCAGAAGGAAGTAACGTCCATTGGGGTGATTTTAAAGAGCAGTGTTTTATTAAAAGATGAGACCGGCTTAAGGGAATCCACAGTTACTGCGAAGAGCTCAAAATAACTGCGGAGGAAAACAGCGTAGTGAAGCAGGCTCTGCCTCGGCTCTGCCGGCCAGCGCGGTTGTGTCCACAGTACCACAGAGAGCGCTAACGCTGATAGCAAACGTGATGCATCGCGTGATACGGGGCGTCACGCTGAGCACAGCTGCTGGGCGCAGGAACACGCCGTATGGGCATCGACTCTGCTCACCAAGTCCTCAGACTTCTGGTCTAACCTCACCTGCTCTTCCTCCAGCTCGAGTGTGGAGTCTGTAAATGAGAGGAGAAGGGAGCCATTTGAGGGGTTTTTTAAATACGTTGAGGTACTCAGCGCTAACTGTGATAAAACTGAAGGGTTCACAACTGTTCACACCAGCGTGTGTGTGACGTGGTGTTACATAAACGGCATGAAGGTTCATCCCAAGATGAGTATGTAGATATAGCTCTCAAGAAAGGAAAGTCCTGAAAGCAAGAGTAGGCTCGTGCTTGTGTGTTTAGTGTGCATCTCTGTTGGTTTGATGTGATTGTTACACAAAGTAAGTTCACTTATTTGATCATTTATATTTAGGTAGCATGAATTTTAGCTAAGATGCTTGTTAGTAAGGCTTATTTGCTGGTGTGCAAAGATTTTGAAATATTTCATCCTCATTTTTTATCTGGAGAGGCTGAAATGGGAGGCCTCTGCCTGAGACTGAGCTTTTTTTTTCCCATACACGCAAGCTGAGCAGCTTAAGTATCTGGATCCCATGGAGCCTTAAGGTGGGCTATGGCTTTGTGTCTCACTATGGAGAGGAGGAGGAGTACGGAGCAGTACAAAAGTAGGAATCATAGAATCATAGAAACATTAAGATTGGAAAAGACCTCTAATATCGTGAAGTCTAACCATCAACCAATCCCCTCCACACCCACTAAGCCACGTGCCTCAGTGCCACATCTACGCAGTTCCTGAACACCTCCAGGGACAATGACACCACCACCTCCCTGGGCAGCTCGTGCCAACGCATCACCACTCTTTCAGAGAATAAGTTTTTCCTAATATCCATTCAAAATCTCTGCTGGTGCAGTGTAAGGCCTTTACCTCTCGTCATCACTGGTTACCTGGGAGAAAAGGCTGACCCCCACTTCATCACAACCTCCTTTGAGGAAGTTGTAGAGAACGGCAAGGTCTCCTCTGAGCCTGAGGAATTGCACTCTAACACATGCATTGTGCTGTGCACAAGTTGCACAAGCACTGTGTTTGCATACTCACCAGATGGGACACAGTGGAAACCCACAGAGACAGGAACAGTCCTGGTTGCTGAACAGCCTTCTGCACAGCGTAAAACTGGCTCAATGGAAAAGCATTTTGAGGCCTTTTTGTTAAATGCAACCGGCTTCTCAATTTTGACAAATTTCCTCTGCAGCTTGCAAGCTATAAAACAAAAATGCTTTTAAAGAAACTAGAGAATCTCTATGAATAATATTTTTGAATTCAGTATGTAGTATTAACAACAATTAAGACCAGTGAACATATTGAGGGACACAAGATACACAAAACTAGTCTCACTGAAGGGAAGGCTGTTTTCTGTCAAACACTGTGAGAGAATGGGGCATTTGGGGTACAGTCCCCAGGACAGGCACAGGGGAAGAAATCCAAGAAGACAGATACTTGTGTAACCCTTGCTCAGCTGACACTCAGCTTTACCCAAACCGTGACAGCACTTAAGTTTTGCAGTGGCTCCTACACATACATACATCCACTTCTGCACTGTGCCTGTCATCACAGCCTTGCCATGACTGAGCATGCCTAGACCAGTGTCCTCAAGGGAGATTGATGGAAGAGTATGTTCCAAAAATGCCACGGGTTGCCCACAGAGTTGGTTCCCATACAAAATGCAGTGTACCCTACTGCGTCCAGTTACAGGAGCTGAACGGGAAGAACAGTCATTCACAGGCTGAAGGTTTCAGATTAATTCCATCTTTAGCCTGAGTAAATTAAAATAATTATTTCCCACCTCAGGTTCCCTCTATGTTTTTTTTGCCAGGGCTAAATATATATAGATCTTTTAATGGGATTTAAAAGCTTGAAATAACAGAATGGAAAATGGAAAAAAAAGAAAAAGAAGGAAGGAAACATAAACCCCACAACTGTTGTGGACAAGATACAATGTCTTTTGTCAACAGGCAAACTACCTAGCTTTTGTATTAATTTATCAGCTTAGGAAGATTTAGGTTTATAATTTTATGCAGAAACAAACAAACTTCAACTAGTTTGGCAATGTGGAAGAAGTTACACAAGAATGCAACAAATCCAGACTTTGCAGTGTACTACCAAACTCAGGAAAAAAAAAAATTAAGCCTATGGCCATTAATCACAGGTAGAGTGATCACAAAAATAATACGATAACATAAATTAGCTATGTAAATCTTAGGGTTACTCATGTAACTACTTAATTAGTAAACAGTAGTGATGGAATCTAAATACCTCCAGTACACGTGTCTTCTGAGATGACCCACGACTGAGCAAAACTCACTGCATCTTTAGCTAAATATCCACTGGGCATTTGATACTCCCTTTTCTTCTCAGCATCATATTTTCCACAAATACCACATGTTTTTCCAACCATCCAGAAAGCAACCCGAATCTTTGTGGAAATAAAGAAAAGACACTCTTAGATGTTTTTCTTCTAAAAATAAATCCTCTGAAAATAATAATAATAAAAATACCTCAAGTTTACGTCTATCGTAATATAGTTTTTCTACACCATATTCAGGGGCTTTTAATGACAAACCTTCCTTCTCACTGCTTATCAGCAGACCTGCAACAAATGAGAAAAATGAGATATCTTTGAAAAGGAGGTTATTATTTTAGGATCCAAACCTAACCACCAGTCAAACTCTTGGGGCCTTAATGCAGTCAGTGGATAGGGCTGCGGGAGATCAGGTTGCCTGTTCTGTGATTCTCTGTGGACAGCACAAGGTACGTGTAGCCTTGCACTATGTGCTTTACAGATACACAGGATTGGCATCTCCTTCTTTGCCCATCTTTCCTATCACTCCATGAAGGTCAGGATGAAGTTATAATAAAAGCATCTAAATGTTTCTCATAGTGGGATGATCTCTATCTTGAGAGGGGTTTGCAAGATCACGTAATTTTTTAAAAGAACAGAAAAGATTAAACAAAATATAAAGGTGAGTCTCCTACCAGACTTAGATGTGTATGGAACATCTGTTGGGGTTTGAACACCATTAATCTTCAGCTGGATTAGTCCATTGGAAACATACATGTCAACCTCACTTCAAGTAAAGGAAATGAGTGTAAATAAATGCTTGTGCTTCTCACTGTTCAGTTCACAGTTTCTAATTCTGTTAGAACCAACACTGCAGGATGCTCGAGTCATTCTGAGATGAATTACCTGCTACCTTTTGTGAGGAAAGTTATGAGAGCCCAGGAAAGCATGCCAGGGGGTCTGCTCACAAAAGCTCTTTCCCTGGTCTCATCGAGTTCTGAGTGTCTGCTTGTGGCCATAGTTCAGGCAGACACCAGACTACATGGATCCTTGCTCCAAAACAGTACAGTTCCTCTTATGTTCACATAAATTGAAGGTGCTTTACATTTCAGAGGAAGAATGGCCTCCTTACATCAATTATAATCTCGTGCAGCTTGAATAGCCTGTGTATTGTATTATATGCTTGAGAGCAGTGTTCTAATGAGGTCTGATGCACAAACACATCAAAAACACATCACTACATATGTCAAAAAAAGTCAGGAACGATGCAGTGACAAGGAATGTCTTTATCACAAAAAAATATGGTTCACAAAACAAGCATCCATCTGCTTTTTGGCAAAACAGTGCAGGGAATACTAGTTTCTCTCTGTTTCTCTAACATTATGGCACAGCTTGGCAGACAATTTTCAGATAATTTTAAACCATACAGATCAAAGGTTGTATATGCACTTTGAAGATTACTCCCTGCAATGACTTTGGTACACATAATTCCATACTACTTGGAGTATCAGATTACGTTTTTAAAGAAGAGCCCATGGCTGTTCCAAGACGAAACAAAGCATGTCTTAAATTAGTTTCAAATAGATTTGGAAAATTATATATCATTTAAGGGAAAAAGAAAACACTAGGAGAACTACAGGCCAGTCAGTCTCATCTCTGTGCCTGGCAAGATTGCAGAGCAGATCCTCCTGGAAACTATGATAAGGCACATAGAAAATAGAGAGGCAAGTAGGAACAGCCACCATGGCTTCATTAAGAGCAAATCACACCTGACAAATTTGGTGGCCTTCTATGACAGGGTTACAGTGTTGGTGGATAAGGAAGGAACAACTGACATAATCTACCTGGAATTGTGCAAAGCCTTTGGCAATGTTCCACATGACATCCTTGTCTCTGAGTTGAAGGGACATGGATGTGATGGCTGTAGCACTCACTGGATAAGGAGCTGTCTAGGTGTTTGCACAGAAGCAGTTGCAGGCAACAGCTCAGTGTCCAGGTGGAGACCAGTGAAGTGCCATGTTCCTCAGGGGTTGGTACTGGGACTGGCACTATTTAACGCCCACTTCTCAACATCACTGATGAGATGATTGCAGATATTAACTAGTCCTAGTTATTAGTTTAGCACAGGAGTTCAGGCTAAATTATTACAGTAGTCTCTTTTGGATTTATGGTTTATGTTTCTACCTAATTACTAAGAAATGAAATAAGATGGTTAATTAATGAAGAGTTTCAGACAGTGAAGACTATAAGTTACTGCAAACCTCAGATATATTTCAGAAACAAAGGACTTCTCAAAGGAAAAGCACAATCCCAAACCTCAGTGACATTCCTAGAAATCTTTCCATTGACATCAGGAACATTTCCACGAGTCTTATGCTCGTACTGATCTGCCTGAACAACAAGGTCTTCACATTTATAGCATCATCAGCTTGACATCTATCTGTCATCACATTTGCAGTTACTTACTGGCTGGCAAGTCTGACACTTATTGCTGTGAGATCAGCAGATTCTCCAAGTCTTTTCATCATTACCAGGAACTTCAGTTCTGGACTACAATCCTGTGCCAAGATGTGGTAGCAATTTGCAGGCATTGAATAGTTAAACTCAACTCCATTGAAGGTTGTTATCATATTTTGTGAAACTGAACAACGAGCTGAAAAAAAAGCCCACAGAAGTAAACCTTTTGTATTTTTAAGACAGTTATTCTATTATAGATTTGTGTGTTGTTTTTATTTTTTTACTGTTGAAAGTTTTCTGGTTTTACCTACTCCCATTTTTGGATTTGCCAATCAAAACTTAGTCAGTCCACAGGCAGCACAGCGACCCATTCACAATTCAGTCACCGAGAGAGAAGTTCTGCTCAGAATGGGTGCAACCCTCTGTATGTGGCCTTTTGGCTTTTGTAACTTTGCTGTAGTCGAAAGAATTTCTTGACTGTTGTTAACAATTCACATATCTCTAGTACAAGAGTAAATTCAATGACAAGTGTTGCTGTTATGTATATTGAGACATAATCAGGGTTAGAAATGGTAAGAAAATGTGGAGGAAAAGAAAAACAACAAACAAAACACTGTAGTAGATTCTTCCCCTTTTCACTGTGTTTTGTTGGAAATTCTATTTGCTCCAATTAAAAACTGTTTTACATCAATTTTAATTAACAGACCAGTTTTGGTGTAAGGCCTTTCAATTTAAAATTTAACCTATGTATCTCCTAAAGACATTAATGCAAAAATAATCTTCTCAAACTTCACCTTCAAAAGGTGAAAGTTACGGGTGCATTTTTGAAGCTGGTTTAGCTGCTATGCAGCAGCACCATTCAAGTAGAGCACCCCAAAACTGAATCCACTTAAATGTCTTTCTCATAAATCTTTAATGCTTTTCCTCCTGGAACAATCTCTGCAGTGAAGTTTAAATAGATGTACAGAGAGATTTACTGTTGCTGTTTGGCATAGAACTGAATATTTAATTTTGCCAACACAAGTTTATTTTTCCTCACAACTTTGCAGCCTCATAGATTTTCATTTCAGACAGAATTACTTCCATGTGAAGTCCAGCTGATTTTTGAAATTCTAAATACGTGTGCAGATAGTTAATTGCTGACCTTTAAGGTTTTCAATGATTGAAAAGGCTGCTTGGTAAAAGACGTTCCATTTGGAGGATGGTAGTGTTGAGGTTGGTGTATCTGAACTTGAAGGGAGTGGCAGGGGAAGCCTGATGGCTCTGTTGTAAACTGTGAGCTGAAAATCAGTCAGAAAACAAATATGAATGAATGCAAATGCCATATACAATGTGGAGATGAAATAGGATTTTCCAATAGCATTCAAACCTGTACTTACTGAAATCTAAATTAGAACCTAGATTTAGGTCAGAGCTTAAAATAAATAAAGTCCTCTCTCTACAGCATAAAATATTTTTATAGCTTGACACATCTGCTATCAATAGAAAAGCACTGTTATAAATTAAGTTTGGTATTTATCAATTCATGAGTTTTTCATGAGTTGTTCATCATACTCACAGTCCAAATGGTTTGCTTACCTGAGATGAACACCTTTTTCTTGCCTATATGCTGAGGGCTACTATTTGGCTATCATGATTCTCTGCAGCCTGCTCTCATTATCTCTCCCAAGGCACAGCAAGACCTGTCGTCTTCCTGAAGAGTTTTGGAGGAGTAGTCTCCTTAATCAGTAATTGCTAATGTGTTATCAATATGATTATGGTACTACAGCCTCTTTCTTATTTCATGTGCTTACACACTACTTGAGAGAGAGAGAAGCTTTTTAAGATATTTTCATAATGGAATCATCCATGTAAACACAATGGGGAAGCTTCTTTATGGATCAATAAATGAGAAATTTTTCTTTTAGATGGTGAGTTAAAAAAGCTATTAATCCTCAATTCCATAAGTACTTAGTGCTCCTGGACAAAAGATGGTGGAAGTAGTTACCTCAGGTAGCTTCAGGACCACATCACAGGTTCTTGGAGACGTCAGAGCCATCACCATGGCTGCCTGGTGAGAAGGACCATGCTGCTGCTTCTGGGAGTAGCCAAGCATATATGCAGCTCCTGGAAGATATGTGTAGAACCTGGAAAAGAAGGTAAATAAGTGATTGAAACCATCCATCTTTGAAAAGACTGTCATTTGTTCAGACTAAAACAGCTCCTATAGCAATATGCACTCTCTGTTAGATATACATTATGTAGCAGGGTTTGTAACACATGGTGTTGTGTGCGGGAAGGGGGATGGGAAGATTTTAACAGCCCTCAAGAGACTGAACAGCAGTATGATATGGGAAGAAAAGTATAGCTAACTAGTTTTAAAGACAAACACAGTTAAAAAGTAAGCTCTGATTAAATAAAAACTAAAATACTGAAGTCCTAAAAAACAAAAATACTGAAGTCCTAAAAAACAGATGACTGGTTATTAATATGTTTTAGTCCTGCAATAGTCAGTTTTAGCAAGGACTGTCAGTCTTAGCACCAAGATTGTCAATAAGGTGACAGAGGGATCTCTATACTCAGACGTTATAGGCTTGGGATTCAGATAGAGAAATACAG
Organism: Gallus gallus; assembly: GCF_016699485.2. Taxonomy (NCBI): domain Eukaryota; kingdom Metazoa; phylum Chordata; class Aves; order Galliformes; family Phasianidae; genus Gallus; species Gallus gallus. The sequence continues at coordinate 16,267,738 of NC_052539.1, read as the reverse complement.
AAAACATTGCTAAAAAGAAGAAGAAGAAGAAGAAAGGTATAATCTCAGTGCAGAGCAAAGCTGAATTCTGTGGTTATGCTCCAGCATAGTCAGTTGGATGCTTTCCTCTGCTATAGTAATGGCAGGTAACAGCACATCAAGGTAGTACAATCTAATAAAAAGTTATCCTCTTCAGAAGACATTTGTTAACTGAATCACTTGTACCCCTTTAACATGTGTTGCCTGCATAACTGGATTGTTATATATGCCTGTATTTTGGCATCACTGTTAAAGAGATGAGGTTTGATACAGGTCTCTGAATTATTGTAGGTAAATGCAATGTGGATAAGTATAATAGATGTATGAATACAACAGATAATGAATATAATATGTAGGTACATACGGATAGATGCACATATAAACTGAATACAGTAGTTTTCTTGTACTAAGTGTCATGCAGCACTTGCTATTTAGTGTGCAATAAACCATATGCAAAATATTCATATCACCTTCAGAAACTGGAAGTGAATTGCCTATGTTAGGAAATGAATCTCTTAAGGCTCACTGTACAGTCTGTAAGAGACAAGTTCCTCTAGAGAACCAAGTATAGGCTTCTGCTCAGAGCCTACAATGATTATGAAGCATCAAGAGACCAAGCTCCTAATTCAGCACTTTAAAATAAAAGCCCACAGGAAATTATGTTAATCCCATCATCCTCTTTGTTTCAGTCAGTTATCTTGCAAACAAAAAAGCACTAAGTTTTGATGAAATGAATGCACAGAAAAAAAAAGACTTGTCATCTGATATTACAAAATCGCATGGATTAAGGGAAAATTTTCCAGCTCAGAAATTGCAGAATTGATTCTGTAATTATCTGAAGCATTGGCGTCGTTGAATTTTTCAAAAAACAGAGTAAAAACTCACCATCTGGCAGTTTTTCGGACGCTTGAAGGCACTTCTGACCACTCCAGCTTCACCTGTATAGCCGGGTGTGCAGCAAATTGCCCTGTTGCAATCTGAGTAGCAACCTGATAGTCCTGGCAATCTTTACCCCATTTAAGGGTACCCTAGTAGAGGGGAATACATATTTTGTGTGCAAAGCACAGTAAGATTGTTAAATTTCATTTACATTTGAGCTGATCATATTTTAAACCTACCGATGCTTTATGGGAATTTACTACTGAAGCATCAGCACAGAGTTTCCACCTATCTGATTCTGTGATGCTTGAAACAAACACCTGCACCCTCAGTCTGGAGGCCTGTCTGTCAGTGTAAAGTACAAGCTGGTATCCTGTCGGCTGCTCATTTCTTCTGATGGCACGAAGAACTGCAGCCAGTACTGGTGGCTTGCTGTCTCCCAGGAACATAGGCTTAAGTCAGTAGAGAAGAGAGACCAAACACATAAACAAAGCATTAAAATTACTATATTCAAATCACAAACAAAAAGCATTTGTAAAGTTTCACTCAAAAGGTCTTTTTATATAAACTAAATGACAACATCATAGACCGTCACGCAATCAATTCAGTTTGTGTATAGATTTGCTCTTTCAACAGAGAGGTCTTAGAACCTACATAAGTATAACAGTATAATGTTGTGAATCTTTTGGTAGCATAAGTTCAGTGTAACAAAAAGGAAGCATGAAGTAGGACCCCGTTGTATAAAGACCCAACACTGCCCATCTCAGCATTGCTGTCTTATCAACCTGTAGTTTCGCTAATCATCTTTCTGATAAGAATTGTTTAGACACCTGCTTAAAACTGGGATAGTTTATGTTGATGGAAGGATGAGGAGGTCATGCTGTCCAAAGCAGGCTATTTGCATGTGAAGCAGCCTGTGACTCCTCCAAATTCAGAGCCCTTTTGCTTGGCAGCAGCTGCCCTGGCTTTTCCTGTCCTGCCAGAGCTGAGGGACAGAGATGCCCACCCAGCCAAGGAGAGCAGGAGTGGGACAAGCGATGGAGTGTGTTGTAGTAGGAGCAACAGGAGTGTTTGGAAAGATTAGTCCAGATGGAGCTGGCAAGGGCCATATTTTTCCTATTCAATTATCAGAAGCATACATTAATTAGAAATTGAAAGTTAATGTGTTTACTTCTCATATATAAAGATCCTCACCTGAGACACAGGTGTAGAGATGCCTTCATCACTAGATGAAGAAGAAGAGGAGCTGATGCTGCTGTTCTGAACTTTCCTTCGTGGGTCCTGCAACAACAGAAAATCACTCTGAATTGAGTTGTTTACCACTGCAAGTCACTGTAGAACTTATTTCTGATGATTTTATTCTCACTAACCTAAGTTCCAGTAAAGCTAATGAGAGCAGTTACAGGCCTTGCCCACAGCATAAGCAGAAAATATACCTGTTCATCTGCTGGCTTGAACCAAAACTGGTAAATGGGTAGATCTGCCTGTGAAGATGAATAGAGTGTAAGAAGATTCAAGAGAAGAAAAAAAACTTTTGACAAATGCATTAAAAATTCAGTATTGAGTATGAAGAAAAAGCAAAGCTAGATGCAAATTTTAAAGCATTTTAAACTAAAATCTTCTGGAATGTGAAATTCTGAACTGAAATGCTTCAGCGAACCAGAGAAATGAAAACAGGAAAGAGCTCTACTAGGTTACCTTGTCCATGCTGCAGCTGCTTTTCATTGATCCATTCCCTATTGGCACAATTTCCTGATTTCTGGTAGAAAAACATTCACCACATAAATATAAAAAATCCAGTCTGAGTTAATTACCTGTTGGTTGAAATATTCACTGTCCACACTGCAGTGCTTGTCTCTAGAGCTGTCCTCTCTGCTGCTGCTGCAGGTCTTACTGCTGCCAGAACCAGTGCTGCTGCTGCTGCTGCTGCTGCTGTCAGCACCATACTTCTTCCCAAATTGCCATATCTCATCTTTATCACGTTTATTTCCAGGCTCCTCACCCTCAGCAGAGGAATCAGTGGAAGAGGAACTGGAGAGTGGGGTTGCACTGGGCTCTTCCCAGAGGTCTGTAACTGCAGCCTTTACTCTACTGTGAATCCACTTCTTATGATGACGTGTTTTATTTGCGACCTCCAAAAACAGTTCAGAGAGTTATAAACAGTTTATATACAGCTTGCTCTGTAACATTTCTCTGGGTGTCAGACAAGCTGGTCACCACAGCCATTCAAGGAAACACAACCTCTTAGCCCCACACACTGCAGACATTGTACCTTGGCATCATTTGAGGGAAATTATTCCTACCTCCCATACTCAAAGTCTCCTACCTTGAACACATTTTCAATGCCTAGAATCTTCTTCAGTTTAGCTTTAATATTCTCATACAGAGATGGCTTCTTCTCTTCTTTAGGTCCTGAACTTGTTGCATCAATTATTTTGGAAGCTGCTTTGGCTCCTGCTTGTATCTCCAGCTGTATTTTTTCAATATCAGCATCTGTATGAACTAGAGTCAAGATACCTATGTTCCAGCATTGTACTATTTGAGTATCATTCACAGAGATTAACAGAAAAGCTTGTTTTCATTACTGTACCTGGCTTCAAAACTATTTTGGCTTCAAGTTCTCCAACTAAGTTGTTCAGACAGGTATTTCTTAAGAAAGGAGAATTCCGTGACTTTAGGCTGAGACAAGCAGAACATCCCAAACTGGCTAATTTTCTACAGAAGACATGTGCATAAGATCTTTGTCCTACACCATGGTGATGTTCCTCTTCTGAACCTTGCAGGTGTTCTTTGGACATCACACTGGGAATATTTCTTTGCTATATTAAACAAAAATATGGTAAATAAAAATATTTTACAGCTCTGAAGATCTTTTCTATATTCTCATTAATGATGAAAATGATGACAATCTTGTCTGAGAAGGGAAGCATTGCTTAAAATTAGACACCCAAGCATTGGAAGAAGTGGGGGTTTCTTCCAAAATCACAGAATCACAAAATCATAGAATTGTAGGGGTTGGAAGGGACCTCTAGAGATCATCGAGTCCAACCCCAAATGTACTGTGTCGGTCAGAGCACCTAGCCAGCCTTTCCCAGGCAGTGCTTCTCAAACAAACTCCCAAAGGAGAACCTCCAGGACCTGTTGGAGAGATAATAGTCTTCCTGCAGCAGTTCAACATATCCATCCAGTGCCACCACTAGGCCTGAGAAGCTGAAGAGCACTGCAGAGAATGGGCTTCTGCACTTCCCTGCAGGGATTCCCTTGGGCTTTGGGAAGCTGTCTGTTCTCTACCTGCCTGCAGTACAGGCCCTGTTACCTTCCAGCTTCTGGCTCTTGAAAAGATTTCTGATGACTGGAAACGCTGGTTGGAGATAGTTGGCATTTCTCCTTTTGGGAGAATAGGGGACTTCTTTTCAGTATCTACTTCTTCCGTGTTTCTTGAAATAGCATAAGCTTCGCTCCTGTGGAGGTGATAAAAAGAAAGCAAGTAAAGTTGCACATTCATAATTTATAAAGGAGAGCTCACAATCAGTTAACGCATAACAAGCAGTGTGTGGCCAACTCTTCTGTACCTTACAGCTGCGAGCTCAACTTCCTGATGGCAGGGAAGGGTTTCAATCTTCACATTCTTCTCTTTCATATTTATCCTGGCATCAAATTTCATTGTAGTGTTGGCACTGAACTCTGCATGAAGTTCAAGACCACTCTGAAGGTACTGTGTATTAGTACCCATCATAGCAATCATATGAATATATACTCTGAAAGTGTGAAATAAAAACATGCATAATTACAAATCAATATACGCATTTTTATCTTCGAAATGCAGAATTGAATTTTCACAGTGTTCAGTTTATTGCAAGAACTACTGCTGGCAGATTAAAAAGATGTAACACGATAAAAAAGCTGAAGTGCCACTGGAGAGTAAAAGGTTTTATCTGATGAACAAAGCGAATGTGGATCCTCTCACTGCTTTATCACTGACACATTGCTTGAGGACAAGCTAACATAAGAATCCTCCTCTAGCTTCCGATTTTGTCTAATTGCTTATTATTATCACTGTTCTTATTCTCACTATTACTATTATCACTGTTAGTACAGTTGCTGTTGCTTTTGTCGATTAGGAGGGTTTTACTTTTCTCCCTGAAATCTCCCTAGCTTTCAGCTTTCAGTGATGAAGAAAAGAAATTATGCATAAGCAAATACGTCTTCACAGCTTAGTAGCTTTAGTCACTGAACAGGTACAAGTGTGAGCATTATCAGCAATGGCAGAACATCACCACATTCCTTTTTGACACAGTGCACTTTGCTAGCCTTGCAAGGTCACAAAGCACCACGTGATTGTGTTGCTTTCTTACAGTTTCACTGCTCAGGACTAGTACAGCCATCCCAGATTTGGGCCAAACAACATCTTTATCCAACACACCTACTTCAGATATAAATATGAATGAATGTGTGTATATACATATGAAAATACACGTCATTCATACTTTGGCTTGATATCAGCATGAATATCCATGTTGGTTTCCAACAACTTTGAAGGTCTGAAATTGTCCGGTAATGGTGGTGACATTTGAATATCAACTGTAAAAGACAGAGAGAAATTATATGAGCAGAGAAAAAAAAAATGCTGGACATGCAATTTTTCAATAAATGCAGTAGTTAACACATGAGCTGTGCTTCTACATTTTTAAATACTTCCCATGGTTCTTTGAAGACCATTACTCTTAAAACAGAATTATACAAATATGTCCTAAGTGCAACGTGGTAATTATTTCACAGACCCTTTGGAGGTTCCTGGACGCTAGTATTGCCACATTACAAGAGCACTTTTCAAGATCACAGAGGGAATTAATTCCAGCAGAGGGATGGAACAACAGCTGCTGGGAAGGAATTGCTGTTAGGTGTCCCACGCTCACCGGCGGCCGCGGCCTGGGCCAGTGCAGCACCGCACACGCTGAGCTCCAGCGGCAGGCCCAGCACCATGGGGACGGTGTGCCGCAGCTCAGCCACCACTGCTGGCAGTGCCCATTGGCCTGAAACACCTCGCTGGGCCTCCTCCACTGCTCTTTTCACTGCTGGCTGCCAGCTTGATGATCCAGTTAGACTCTGAAGGAACAGAAATGAGTTAAATGAGCAGGTATGGTGAGTTAGGGGAGGGAAGTTACTCAGCAACACAGACAGAAAAGGCAACAGCCTTGTCACTACCTTCATGGCCTGCTGAATGATACCATTGTCAATGTCAACGAAGGCAATCTCCTGGCCCAACACTTTGATGTAAGCAGACAGCAGAGGATCTTCGGGAGGCAATTCTTTCCACCCCAGAAGCTGCAGTGTTAAGGAGAGATGAAGGAGAAAGGGAAGAAACAGTTTCTTAACATACATCATTGTATTAACAAAGAGTAGATGACATCTGACGCATACTGAGGTTCCTTAGCCAGAAAATGGTAGACATTTTACAGGCATGAACTGATGTGGCCTTTCTCATGTTGCTTCACTGACTTCAGTGGGTGTTTCCCTACATAAGAATGAGGTAAGGCCTTGGTAATTTTTGCTACTTAAGTACTGGGTGACACCCAAGGGCTCATAAACAAAAGTCTTATTCACTAATCATTTTGAGAGAGAAGAGCAACCACTTATAGTGTTTTAACATACAATTTAAACCACACAAATTTTGTCTAACATTATTGTCATCATCTTTTGTACTGTACATTAAGGGCAGCTTTGCACAGTGTGCTTCATACGTTGAGTGAAAAGATGGCTTCTGTTCTTAGTGTAAGTACAGTCTAAGAACATCTCTCTGTGACCAAACAGGATGGCTGACTGAGACATCAAAGGGGTGGCTAGGTGGGTAGCTGATGCAACCCTGGTGCTGGTGGGAACTGTCTATTGCAAACAAATCAGGAGGGTGGATAAAGGCATACCTTTTTACCAAGTTCCTTCAGTGTCTTGTATGTATCGTATTCAGCAAAGGGAATATTCTGTTTCCTGATGACACTGGTTAGGCTTTGTGACCGGAGAGCCATCTGTAGGAAACAGCACGGAGCATCGCAGCTCAAGTACCAGAAAGCTCAGTACCTTTGTACCTGGCATTACACCCACCAAGGCGACTCTAAATACATACTACAGGAAGCCACAGCACTTATAAGGCTATGTTTACTTTGCAGGTGACTGCTGGCTATGACTGCAGATGCTGAGGGCGTGCTGAGCTAGCTCTGAATTAGTCAGCAGGGATAATTTTAGGGCAGCTCAAAGATCAACGCAAGCTGCAAAATTTACCCAAGAAGGTGAGTAAATGCCTGCATGCTGTTACATGGAGCTTTGTGCTGCTGGGGCTGCATTGCTGCCTGAAATTTAATTTCAGCTGCTCATTGCCTGTACTTACATAAAGCATCCTAGATGTCATGTGATTTTAGGTCAGCAGACAAATACTCTGCTATGTAAGCTTTCCTGTGCTCTGGTAGATTTTCATGCCTATACTGAAAGTGTTCAGTCCACGTGTCAAGACGCCCAAATACAAGTAAAATCATAATTATTATATAAATTTTCCCTTCCAAATTAATCCTCACAGACAGTCAAACAATGCATGCATTAACGAGTAATGCTGTCTGTAGCTGGGTTGTAGCTTGTTTTAATGAAATACTTACTTCTACAATATCTGTTGCAGTATTTGCGTAATATCCTCTTACTTTCGTGATTATATCAGATGGAAACACAGTGTTGGGACTGTTCATTAGATAGACCCTCCAAATTGCACCAGCCTTATACACATCTATAACAAACAAAAGAGATTTTTTTAGGGTCTCCAAGGTGTCTGGTGAATTTAAGCTACTTTAGGTGCATGCTGTATTAGATGGCAAATGACTCTGCTGGTATTCAGCCCCACAGGTCCTCAAGCTTGTAACTTCAAGAAGGGATCTTTGTTGTAGGGCAGAGTAAAAAACATCACAGTGATCAAAGCAGGAGGTCTAAATCCATGTCCAGACACTTCTTTCCCCAGCAGATACCCAAAGAGTAGTAGAACACCTTCTGAGGATTTTGCATTTTAGGAGGCTCCAGTGCTTTCTTTTGTTTCAAGGGTGCACTAAGCCCACAGCCCATGGCAGGATTTTGGATGGAAATTATAGAACACAATGGAAGCATTGAGTTATGTAAGCCTAAGTGGTGAACAGGGCATCTGGTACTCACGTGAATAACCACCAGCATGAACGACCTTACTGTAACGATAGCTCAACTTGTCAAGTCTGGGGCTCAGAAGTTTAATGGCAATGTTGCAAGCAGCAGATCTGAGTAATAAAGAGTTAAAATCATATGAAGATAGTCAACTGTGACCAAATTCTTAGAAAACTGAGAAAAATGTATATCACTATTTGCAACTAAAAACCGTATTACTTCTGCTTACAGATTGTAGAGCTGTGGGATCCTGCCTACTGCCAAAGCCTTCATGTGCGAATACATGAAACTGGTCACTTGTAAGCTGGTCTCCGTCAGCAGCGAGCTGGCCATGGCTACCACGATAGGAAGAGAAGGCTTTGTTTCAAAGAGGACAATGCAAGCCGTCATGCGTACATTAGGAGCAAGTGTGCTGTCCATAAAAATTTGGAGAGCGATCCCCCTTACCTAGAGGAGGAAGATACAGCCTGTGAATACCTCACAATTCCTCAGGAAAAAGTGTGTCCTAAACTGTGCGTGTCTGATCTGCAGTGAATGGTGAACAAAACCCTAAACAAAACACTGAGCATGAAGCCCATCACTGAAAATGAAGATATTGCTACGTGCACAATAAACAGAGATGGAAGAACAAGCCATTAGCAACAGAGTGTTATAGTGACTGAAGCAATCCCCTTCCCTGGATGTCAACAAGGATGGGGTAATATCAGGGATCTGCAACATGGGAAAGAGGAAAACCAGTTACTACAAAATCTGCCCAGAGTTCCTAATGTCACCCGATGGCTTTACTATCCCTTCATCACTAAGGCAGCCCAAATCACACCCTCAAAGGTAATTACATAAATAATAATTTCAGTTACTTTTGCAGGGTCTTTTCTGGCTATTTTCCTCAAGGACAGCACGGCATCAGTATGAATTCTGCTCGGTAATGCCGCGGCAGCAAGTGAAAACGTTGGCAAAAACTTCAGGATGCGTTTGATGCTGGCTGGCTCTCCTGCATTGCCTATAGCTTTCAGGGCCAAGGCCATGTCTTCAACATGGCTTCTGCTCGAAGCTTCAGCAGCAAGGTCATGGAGTGGCTGAAATCAGAGCAGGCTGTTGTTAATTACATCAGGCAGCAATCCTGCAATAATGCATAAAAATATACACTGCCATAGCAAATGAAATGACCTCTGGTGCAAAACCCTCAGTAAAGCCACTCATTTTTCTCCCAGAAGGACTCGCTGCTAAGAGTGAGGCACGTAAACACCTCGTTGCCAAACTTCCAGCATTGTGAGAGGCAAATTAGAGGCATTTTATAAATTTCTTCACCCCTAATGAAATAATAAGAGATGAGAGTCACCTACCTGAAGAAGTTCGTTTGGACAAAATGAAGGCTGAGCACAGTATTTATTTACCAAGCTACCATATCCCAGGTAAACAAGTACTCGCAGCATTGGTGCTTTCTGAATCTGGGGACAGGTCAGAAAAGTCTGCAGAAGAAGGAATAGTTGTTAACATTTTGATTTATTAGAGCTAGCATGCAGTGAAACATTTATATCTGAAAAGTAAATAGATAAAAATTACTTTGGATTTTTCATAAGTATTTTCAGAATTTGAATCAAATGGTAGTGATTCAGCTATGATTAAAGTAGAGCTGCTCCAGTCCTGATGCATGCACTTTAGGTGTTGGTTACTTTGTGTTATTTTCTTCAGTCTGTCCAATTTTTTAATCTACATTTTGGCAAAATGAAATCAAAAGCAATTTTACTATGAAAGTTTTTTAAAATATTCCTTAAAATTTTTTTTGCAACAATTGTTTGGAAACATTTTCTAAATGATCTCCCATTTTTGTTAATAGCTTGCATTTTACAAAATAAGAAGAAAACACGTTGCATTCTTTGCTTATAGTTGTGTGAATTCACCTCCAAAATGAGTGGCAGGGTAGCAGGAGGGAGAATAATTTGTACTCACTGAGGCAACTTCTAGGGTTTTCTTATTGGGCATGACAGAATGGAAGGCCAGAGGGAGAGCCACAGCTGCTTCCCAGATGTTAAGATTCTTATCATGAATTTTTTGTTTGAGGAACTGGAACGTGTCAGTGGCTCCGGCGGCACAGACAGCGCTCAAGAACCAGTGCCTGGCAGGGAGGGGAGGACTCGTTACTGAGTTGCCCAGCACACCTCTGGCTGGGAATCCCACCTGATAGCAGTGCAGTTACCTGTACGGTTGTTCACTGGCAAACTGCACCCACACAGATTCGATTTGATCCAGGGTCACTACACGAAGCAACTGGACCATTTGTAAGAACTTAATTGAAGCTTCTGTAGTGCGTCCTTCTTCATTATTCTGACCTAATTGTCGCAGTGTTTCTGCTAACTGTGGGGAAGAAAACAAAGTTGAAAAATGCCAGGCCTCAAATAATTTTCAGACCTGTTAACAGGTCAAATGACCAGTAAACATCATAAGGATAAGCCTCTACTACCTGCACACCTGCATTTTTGACTCTTATTAGAGGAATCGGCATCTGGAGCAGCCCTTCTGGGAAATGATAACGAAGACTCCCCTGGTTTTGCAGTTGAGTATCTGGAGCCTTTATGGGAGTGCTTTTAATGTCAAGCAGAACCAGTTCTTGTCTTGAAGAGAAAAACAGAAATGCCTCAGTGTCAGTGTGGCACACCACATGAGAACATGGCATGTACAGCCAGGACCACAGGATGAGGGTGCCCAGCACTGCAGCCGCACTGCCACAGTGCAGAGCAATCTTGGGTTTGTGCATTGCTCTGCATTGTCTGGAAATGTCACCAGACAGACGAGAGCTTTCACTATTGCTTGCCGCACTGCTGACATTCACTGCACTCACCTGGCTTCCATGGCTGCTACCCCGTCGGGCTCATTGAAGGGGGAGATCTGGTACACCTGCTCAGACATGGCAGACGTCATCAAGGCTCCGCTGCCGTAGTACTTCATCTTGTAAGTGAACAGCACTGTGCCCTTCATGTTTTTGACTTTCTAAAAGTGCAAAGAGACACAAATATGAAATGGAAATCGTTAACTGATTACAGACAAGCCCAATTCCCTGCCAGCACCAGCAGAGAGCGGGGGTGGGCACGCAGCCTACCATGGGGCAGGTGGGGCAGGGCCGGATGTAGGCCATGCCTGTGCTCTGCACTGCGCTGTCCTGGCAGTCCGTCAGGTCCTTGCTCTTGGAAATGGTGGCACGGTTATTCTTGCTGTCATCCTGGATGACATATCTGGCCTGGCAGATGCCTTCTATCCCAGCCTGTGAGCGTTCACAAAACACAACAAGATTTCACTGGAAATTTCACTTTCATTACAGCAGTATATAGGTCAATGAAAACTACCTGGCAAGGGGTATGTATGGGCAAGCTACTAGGTAACAGTAAAAGGAGCATAGAGGTGAAATCAGAATGGGGAAGAAACAAACCTCTTGTAGTTCATACACATTTTGTGTCTTTTTGATGGTTATCTGCATCATGTTCAGAACCCCTCTCACAAGGTTAATGCAGAGGATGGGGCAGTTCTCAGGGGCGTAAATACTTCCCACTCTTCCCTCTGTGTATTCAAACTTAAAGGCTTGGCTGAAACACACAGCAATCATCTCTGTGAGCTTCGGAGATGGAGTGAAGGGGTCTCTGGGCCAGAAGCCATGGTATTCCTCCAGCTTTGGTGATCGGATCTATGAACAGAATTAGGAAAACATTCATCTTGTTCACCATCAGCTTGAAACAGTGCAGTAACAGTGAAACTGGACACTCCTAGTCCATGGCCAGGCACTTCTCCAGCACTCATGAGACGTTTTTCTCTTCAGACTCTCGCACAGTGCCTAGGAAACCGCCTTAAAAAAAGCAACTTCCATACAGGATTTCCGATAGAAAAATAAGGAAATGCAAACAGGGTCCAGAAGTTCAGCAAGCACAGTTAAGCGTACTGGGTAGTGAAACCCTGGCTGCCAGCGATCTGTACGGAAAGGGTCATCTCCCATTTCTTCCAGTTTCTCAGCGTGTTCTCCCTTCAGCCTACAGGTCAGCCGGGCCATCCCTCGAGCTGCCGACCTACACGCATAGGGACTGTCTTGGTGCTGCTCCTGGCTGAGCACGTCCCAGAGCAGCAAAGCTGCGGCAGGGCTGCTGGGGAAGCAGAAGTGAGCAGCGAAGCAGGGGCTGGCAGCTGCTTTGCGGGTGGCGCTCATCACCTGGAACACACGGGGCCGTAAAGCTTGCTTGCAAGTCCTTGACTGCTCCCTAGTGGGAAATGTGTGCCTGCATGCACATACGCCCAGTCACACGCGCAGACATGCCTGCCGCCCTCCTGCTCTAAGGCACGTGTTTCTGCGCGGAGGGAAATGGTGTGGTTTTAGGGCTCTATTTCGAGCTATTTTAATCAGGGCTACAGCGGTGGCTTGCCTCTTAGAGTAAATCCTACTCAGGGCTTTTGTCTGTAATTGCTGAAGTTATACCAAATTTAGTGAGGCTACAAAAAAATCCTGCTCTGTGTAAAGTGCGTTGTATCTGGAAATAGAATTTCCCTCTCACCGTTTCAGTAACGGATGCACGGAGTTACAGATTCAGTGAGCTCCCAGGACAAATGCAAAGAGCCCTCTTAGAGCTCTCTCCACAGCGTCATCCCTTCTCCATCACCTTCTGTTCTGTGCCAGTTTCCTAAGATGTTTGTTTTAATCTTTCCTATGTGTAACAGCGCTTCCAGATCTGATATCATTATGGGTTCACATACCGGTGGGGAGTTACCTGCAGAAGGTGATCACTGCGAGACACACGGATGATCTCCAGCCTGCAGGTCAGCTTCAGCCCCGCTGCTGCCAACCCCTTGCCTGGCAGCCCATGCAGGATGTGGCCCTTGTAGTCATACAGGTAGGTCTTGCCGGTACTAAAAACAGGCTCTATTGAAAAATAAATGACAGAAATGCCTCCTTCGCTATGACTGCTGTGCTATTAGCCACACAGACCAATTCCAATTAACACTGGAAGGAGTGGGTAGGAGGTACATGCAGATGGAGGGAGCGCACTTACCAAGGTCATGCTTCTGGGCCCCTGCATGGGAGGAAAGAGAAGGGTGCGTGAGGAAACCCAAACTCTGTGGGCACTTTACATTTATTGTGCATTTACTCGGTGAGCTGGTGGCAGTCAGACAGCCAGCATTGGGTTTCTGTAGCACACCCCTGGGACACGGAGCCCGCCCCAGCCCTGCTCACAACATGCTGCTATGCTCAGGCACAGAAATCCAACAGCTGACAGTCAAAGTCATAAAAAGGCTTCAGCAGATTGTGCTGGAATTGTCCCTAAAGGGCTCTGAGGAGGCATCCCTTCCTGAGGAGCACAGCGACGATCACGGCTCTGCGGTACCAGTAAAGTTCAGACTTACCCACGAGGGCGAGCACCAGGGCCAGGATGAATCCCCTCATGCTAAACGTGACTGAATGCTACAGGGGAAATGTGCACCTTTTATAGAAGAACTATTAACAAGCCCAGGGAATTCTGTTGAGTTATCAATTTCTTATCAACCACTCCAATCCTCTGATGGTGAGAGGGCCGGGGGCTCCCGGCCAAAGTCATTGCTGTGCCAAAATCATCACAGGCAATCTTGTTGTCACCTCACCATCTAAATGCTCAGAAAGCACCTTTTGGAACAGATGGTTGAAAGCATTAAAATACCCGTGAAGCCAAAATATTTTTTGTGTAAGGAAAACTACTATCATTACTCATTGGAAGCGTTTGGTGCTATTGCAGACTGTGCTAAATTATAACCTGTGCCCAGGTTATCCTGACCTGACCACAAGGCACAAACCTTATCTAACTGATAGTGCTTCACAAGGATTGTGCAAAGCCTGGGCAGCACTCCTGTGACACCACACTCATGTCCTGCTGCTGCTGCACATGCTGTCATCCACAGCACTGTTTTGGTTTGCCCAAATGCATTTCACACCAAGCAGCAAGGGGCAGCATCCTCACAGAGTGGGGACCCTTCTTCTGTCAGTCAGCAGCCAACCACCAGCTACCACTCTCCCTGACCCTTTCCGTAAGCGGGTCTGTGAGCAGGCTCTCTTGTCAGCAGCTCCATGGGCACTGAGCTGTGCCCAGGAGCAGCCATGAACAGCATTTCCATGGAGCTCCAAACAGTGCCCACAGTGCAGGGTGGGCAGAGGCCACACCACAGCTTTGGCTGAGGAGAGGAGCCAGCAGCCTTCCTTTGTGAGAAGCTCTGGTGTGCTGGATGTGGCTCTGGGCAGGGCTGTGCTTCCCTGGACTTCCTAGCACCCACAAGCCCCGATGCCTGGGTTGAGAGCCCCTGACAGCCTTTCCACCACTGCCCAGGTGTGTGCCCTTCGTGCTGAACAGCCCTCACCATGCCCACCATGCCCACCGAGACCTGCCATGGGCGGGCTTTGCACCCCAGGTCTGCTCAGAGATTCTTGACTCACACCAGCTTCTGTGTGCAGTGTGTCAGGAATGTCACATTTCCTGCTTCCTACAGAGCACCCTTGTCCATATGCTTGAGGTTCAGGTTCACTCCTGAAGTCTGTTCCCTACGACAGTACAGGCCCATCACATCGTCACTGTGGAGCACCTCACAGTATTGCTGTTGCAGAGGGTGCTGTCTCACCCAGAGCCAACCAACTCCTACTGTGGTGCCCAGGATCTCAGCAGCAGGGAAGGAAGCACAGGGGAAACAAGCTGGAGCCTGGTAGGCAGCTTCTGCCAATCCACACAACCCATACCACAGGTGGGGCCTGACACAGATTCTTGCCTGATGTACATCTACACCGCAGGCTGCCACAGCCTCGAGTCTACAAAACGTGGGGTGAAGAGAAGCAATGCAGACATCCTCTTGCCACAGTCAGAGAAAGAAGGAAGCCTTCATCGGTTTTTCCATGCATGAGTTTATTAGGAAATCAGATAATTATAGGCAATTAGAATAGTTTCTATAATAATAAAGTTTAATACTTTAAATTACTAGGGAAAATTCCACACATCTTTAAGTGTTTAATTTAACATTTCTATTGCTTCTTAAGATGTGACTTAAGATGGTGTCTTACACCACACAATAAAAATGAAAATGTTTCTGTCTTCTCCAGTGCTGCAACGTACCGCTTCATGTACTGCACTCCTCATTCTCACATGAACACTCTGTGTGTGCATCAACAGTATCCTGCATGTCTTCTGACTTCTGGTTGTACTTCATCTGTTTGTCAGTCAGGCTGTTAGCTGAATCTGATGATGAACAAGAAATGGAAAGCAAGCAGCGTGCTTTAGAAGCAGTTTTGCAAGGTACGGCATTCAATGTGCACTCGTCATTAATTAAACCAGGCTTGGCTTCTCCTTGCTGTCATCCACATTTATACTTGGCTAAGTCAAGCTGAGGTGTTCCAGGAAACCCATTGATTAATAAATCATTTCTACATTGGAATCCAGTGCTTCCATGTAGAATTTTATTAATAATACATTTAGAAAAAGAAATTGTGGTCTTAAAGGAAAACACATTTTGAAGACACACACAAACATATAGTCAATATAATCTATATCTATCTAATCTGATCTCTTCAAATCTACAATTTACTTGTAGAAGGGATATGTTCCCATATCACCACACCCATGGGCAGGAATCCTGTTCACACCTGCCCTTCTACAGCCTAGATCAGCTCCGGGAAACAGGATTATGCCCAAAGGCAGTGATAAGTGCAAACATACAAGATGAGGATCACTGTGTCATGGTGTGGAACGTGATCCTGAATCATCACACGCTGCAAAACAGCTGAGTCACACGTTGTCTGTGCTCTTACCCTCTCCTTACCCTGTTAAGTATCATGAAGGGGAGATCGGTTTAGAGTTGAAATGCCACTGCCATGAAAAGCAGTCCAATTGCAACAGAAGGACATCTTTCTTTCACTCAAGAACGTTCTACATACTCACGAAAACAAGGAAGGTTCTTCAGACAGTAGAGCAGTAAGCTCATGCCTTCCTGTGGATATGTTAGACCATTGCCGTGTTTCAAGTGTAATAATGGAGTTAAAGCACAACCTACTTGGGCCTTTGTGCAGCTCCTTTTCAGGAGGATTTCTGTGGACTTACCAGCTGGGAGGCAGTGGAAGCCAACAGTTACTGGAGTTGTCTTGGTAGCAGAGCATCCCTTTGCACAGCGCAGCACAGGCTCTGTAGAGTAGCACTTGGAATCAACACCCGCCAGCTGAACCGTCTTCTCAAGCTTCACGAATGAACGATGCAGTTTACAAGCTGGAACAGAATCACTGATGGTCGTTTATGTTCTTACGTGCAAAATCTTCAAATCTCCCCAGACTGACCCATCTGCCAACGATGGCTCACGTTCGCAAGCAAATTGCCTTTATAAAGACTGAATGTTGATCATAAGCAAAGCAGCACTGCATCACTGACTGATAAGCTTTTCAAATCAGCTCATCAGATATGGAGTTACTGAAAGATAATTTCAACTGTAGCTGGCTTAATTTCTAGATTGACATGGAGAAACAGTCTGGAACACATTCTAATGAATGTTTTGCAAAGTGAACTGGCTCACTGAATAGCCCCAAAACCAGATGCAAAGGCTGTGAGTATTCAACAGTGGAAAGAAGAGAGGGGTGTTTCCAAACAAAAGCTAAAGAATTACACCATTACCACCATCGTTCAGACTCAAAATTGCTGCAGAGAGAGCAAGGATCACTGCTGCCAGCTGGTAATACTTGTCTCGTTTTGGATTCCCAGGATAAGTTACAAGTGTGTGAGAGGCTAAATGAGCCACATATAAGCTTTATTCTCAGAATGTCAGTCATTTTCACCATATGTTGGAGGGGAACGCATAGTGCGGTAACTAGCAATGGTGTGGATTTTGTTGTGTGCACGCCTGTGTACTGCACATATATCTAAAGCAAGTCTGATGCCAGGTATTCATGACAAAGACACATAGAAGAATGACAGTTAGTATGCAGCTGGACACATGAAAGTCATCTCCAGGTAACGAGTAAGTCCTTCCCATCAGGTTCACAGAGGCAGTGCGCTTGTTCTCCTCCCTCCTCCATGGGATGCTGTTATACCATAAGCTCAGCTGAGAATGGAGCACACTGTAAGATCGTAATCTACTGAAGCACTTAAAATATAGCCCCTTTTCTTTCCTTCCTTTCAACTATGTAATTAATTCCCTGGAGCTGCTTGTGTGCTCGAATGCTCAACAGGTTGCCCTGGTTCAAAACTCAGGTGGGGAACAGTAAAAAAACATTTCAAATGTAAAACAATCAGACATAACAACATTGTGGTACAGATTTTTGCTATGTATGTGCTTTCCAGTATCATGGCATATCATAGAATGGCTTGGGTTGGAAGGAACCCCAAAGATCATCTAGTTCCAGTATGGCAATGCACAAACATATAAATGCTCTCCTTCTTTGCTAAGAACTCACATGTATCTCACAGTCCGATGCCAAACTCCCATGATGTTGTGGTGCTTTTAGCTGCATTGCAGCCTTTAAATCATGCTGTGCCTGGCTAGCTAATTAAGTACTTATTAGTTTTGACTACTATTCTGAAGCTTCTGTGTGATCGCTGTTTTCCGAGTAGGTGATAGATGCAGTATGATAATACTGGTTTTCTTACATTTCTGTTTCCTATTTTTCTAGTACAGCCTTTCAAACGTGGACAGAAGCTGAAAACTTTTTTTTTTCTTGCAGATACACTGCTGAGTCAGACCATGTGTGCTCACAGGCCCATTTGCCAACACACAGTTGCTGCAAGAATAGATTATTATTGCTGAAGGATTCTTGGATATCCTATTAAGAAACAGAGAGAAGGACTCTGCAGCACTGGCTGCATTATCTTCTTCTATGTGCCCCACCTGGACAGATTGAGCTTTGCTACTGCACAGTATTGCACTCACACATACAGATTTAAGGAGATCCTACAGAAATGTCTCATCTAGATTTATGAAGAGGAAACTGTACCGTGATTGTTTTTCCATCGAAGTACAATTTATCGATACCATGGCCTGGGGCAGCAAGTGCAAGCCCTTGGTTTTCATTGTGAATCCACAGAGAAGCACCTAGAATACAGAAAAATAGAGAAATAATGGTAATAATTTAGAAAAGCAAAAACACCTCAAACGGACCCAAACTGTCTCCTTTAATAGAGAGAAAAGTTGTGATCATGTTTTAAAAAAAGTTCTTTTGCCTCTTCTGCTTTGAATTCTTCACTAGTTCTCAAGAAGCACAGGCTGTAAAAAAATACTGAAGAGTGTACACATAGATAATGAGTGTTTGTAAAAAGTTGGAAAACAATTTTAATTATCACAAGTGAACTTATTTCTCTTGGGGTTATTAGCATATCGTATTTATTCCTGGAAAGGCTTACAGAGCTGCTTAGAATACTTGTGCAGTTGTGCAGCTATACAAAACTCTGACTACGCTGCACTGGAGTAAGAAAATACAAAAACAACACGCTTGTCGATGGGGACATTTTTAGCACAATTATCACTCACTAAGTACATAATAATTAGGGCAGAGCGCAGCACTGGCAGATACTAACCCAATTTCAGCCAGATTTATCCTGAATCGTGTACCACAGATACATAGTCGGGGAGCATCTGCATTGTGCATTGCCCCCAGCTGTGTAGCACAGAATGAAACAATGTCCTCCTGTGTCCTGTCACAGAAAAAACACCCCTGCTTGGAAATAAGAAAGCAGCCTGGTTTTCCTGGATATGCGCAGTTCTCTGTATTTATTCCTGGCAGACTTCAGAATGCTAACCAGATGTATACCTATGAAGCACAATGAGAACATCTTGGATCTCTGAGGGTGGTGAAGGTTTCATCAAGCAAGGTTTTCTACCTTAACTGATACACTTCTGGCAAGCCAACTGATACAACTTTGGCAGCCAAGGATGCAGTTGGCGTCCATCACCACAAGAGCACGCTGCCGATTCACCATCAACTTATCCACCTGGCCACCACGGGTTACTATTAAACGTACCTTAACACAGTGTTATACTATATGCGAACATGTAATGTCAAGGTAGAATCCAAATGCAGTTATATTTCTTTTGTTAAAAAAGTAAATGCAGAATAGGACATTTTTGTTGCTCACGTTTGCATTTGTTCTCAGTTTGGGATGAACGTTCACAGGAACTGACTTACCGAGATTTGATGTGAAGGGTTTCACCGAGAAGCAACTCCGAGTTGGAGTTATCTAGCTAGAAAGCAGAGATAATTCTCAGTGAACTAACCTTAGAACAGGAAACCAGAAGTTCCTCTGTCAGACAGTCGATGCCTTTCTGCTCTCAGGATATCGCACCTGCCTTCAAGCTCAGGAAGCTCTACCAAATTCAGGAAACACTATGGATCAGAAATTCAGCTGCAGTGAAAGACATCTCTCTTGAAAGCAAGACCTAAGTTCTTACTATTTAAATTTAGGAGTGTATTATTCTTTCTGTACATTTAACCCTGCATTAGTGAAGAAATGGCATTGAAGTACATGATCAGACTGACATCAGAACATGATCAGACCCAGCAACGATCCCTGGGGAACACCGCTAGTTACAGGCCTCTAACTTGACTCTGCATTGCTGATCACAACACTCTGAGCTCTTCCAGTCTTCTCAGTAGAACTCACTGTCTACTTGGCTATCCCACACCTCCTAAGCCTATCCACAGATGTGCTATGGGTGACATGAAAAGCCTCGTGGACATCAAGATAGACAACGTCCACTGTTCTCTCCTCATCTACATCATGGGCTACCAGGTTGGTCCAGCATGTGATTTCACCCTGCTGAATTCATGTTGACTCCTCCTGATAACCTTTTCTTACACTTACTTGGAGATGACATCCAGGGAGAGGTGAAGCTGACTGGCCTGTAGTTTCCTGGCTTTTCCTTTTTGACCTTTTTGAAGACTGAAGTGACACTGGCTTTCTCCTAGTCCTCAGGGACCTCTCCTGTTCTCCATGACCTTTCAAAGATGATAGAGAGCAGCTTGGCAATCTGCCAAAACCTGTGCATGCAGCTTTAATGTTTAATTGGTAGAAGAGCCAAAACACAGGACATAAACACTTCTAAGGGTGTCAGGTTTGCTCTTATCAGTGGATGTCTCACTTTTAGTTTTTGTTGTTTGTTTGGCTTTTGTTGTTGTTGTTGCTGCTGTTAGGTTTGGTTTCTTCCTTTTTCTTTTTCTTTTTAAATTTACTTGTATTTTGCCAGTTTCTGTGCCTGAATGTCAAAGAGATGCATTTATTTTTGCCTACAGTTATATGATTTTACAGGCGGGGGCTTTGTGTCATAACCTGCTGTGTGAAGCCACACAGGAATTTGAAGTAAAGTAGAATTGTGCAGTCTGTTTTGCATGGGTGAAAAGAAGTTGCTGATAGAGTGGCTGTGTGTAGAGATGACAGAGATGAAAAATGTGTGGAATTTCAATTACTTTCTTTTCCCCTTCTGTACCTTCTTTTATCTCAAAGATATTATAGAACAAGAGTGGTGAATAATTCATTACTGGGAAGGTCAACAAAAATATTTTCTCTTAGATATATAAATAATCATTGTTGCTATTTTATTTCTTAGCTGTTATTATTATTATGGCCTATTCCTGGTTTTCAGTTAAATTCAACTGGGTCTCTTGGTGAGACCTTAACAGCTGAGACTCCAGCTCCTAACTGCTGAAGTCTAAACACACCTGCGTTCTGAGTCCAGCTGAACTGGAGTTCATTTATTTCGCAGTAGCCCATATGGTGCTAAAGTTCACCTTTGTGACCAAATGTGTGTCGATAACACACCAGTGTTTTGGCTGCTGCTGAGAAGTACTCCTCAGAATCCAGACTTTCTATTTTTTTGTTCTGCCCACCTCCTTCAGCATATAAACTGGGGATGGGCAAGAAGAAAAGAGAGGCCATAACCTGGGCAGCTGACCCAGTTTGACCTAAGGGATGTTCTATGTTATATAACATTATGCTCAACAATAAATACAGAGGGAGGGTTTTTAGGAAGCTTCTTTTCTCTGTCCTACTGGGGGGTGGAGGAGAGTGAGTGAGCAAGTATATATGTGGTACTCAGCAGCTTCCTGCAGTCAACCCATGACAACATGATCATTTTACAAAGCTGAAAGTGGGATGCTAGTCCCAGAAATACTTTGGGCAAGTGAATCAGACTCCAGCTGCTGCTGATTGCAGTATTAGGACAAAACCTGTATGCTTAGCCCTTCATGGACAAAAAAGAAACCCCTTATGCATACAGGTCAGAAGGGAGTTAAAGTGTTCTACAGGAAGATATCTAATCTAGACAATAATTGATCCATGAGTGAGAAGCGCAGGAGTGCGAACTCACTGCTCAGTGTGAAGACAACTGTGACATTCCAAATAGCTAGCACAGATGACAATAAATGACAGGTGTTAGATTTACAAGCCTCCCTGTCATTTCTTGTCCCAAGTTTCTCCAGATAACGTATGTAAGCAGATTTTTTGTGATAACTCACCATTTGTAATTAATGGTGATTACACCTACCATCAAAGATATCAAAGTCAGTTTGTTCTATCAGTTGTTGCCAAATCCAATCTAGAATGCAGCTTTTAGAAAGGTCAATAAAATTTAAAGCCTATTAGAGGCGACCAAGCAGAGGATCCATGAGTGAATACAAACTGGCAGTTCTGCTACAGATGATGGTTCTACTACCTCAGTCATCTTACTGTTCTGATCCTGAAAAATGTTCTGGCTACTCCAGGGCAAAAACACATCTAAAACTGAGTGAAGTCGGCAAGATCCTGAGCAATACCTAGGTGTGTTTCTATCATTGCTCCTCCTGTGTGCTCTTTCATGTTAATCCCTTGTCATGATTTTTTGCTATCGGTATTTCACATCATAATATCAAGTAGTGCACTGGGAGTTAAAGAGGTAAAGTTGTTCCAGGGCACAAAAGGTTGTGGACCCATCATTTTGTATCCTTCTTAGCCCTATTTCATAATGCTGTTACAGTGAGAAAGAACGCAGCCAAGGACAGAAGGAAATGAGTTTAGCAAACGTTCACTGCAGTGCATAGCACTGAGGTGAGCATTTCCAACCAGGGTGTGTAAATAAACGACAGAATACAAGCAGCTCCATAAAACAAGAGCATCTTGAACTTACAAATAAATTGTAGCCCTCACACATCAGGCATCAGCTTTCTTCACCCTTTTCTCTCTGTAATGATATGTCTGAGCTCAGAAGGGATTTTGCCTGCAGGGCAGATGTGAGGCATCAATGGCAGAATTCATTAAAAATATATGTATTTTTAATTGCGTTTGTGGACGTTACTGCTCTGGAAGGAATGCCTAATGCTTATGAGACTGTCAAAAGAAACACTGGAACTGAAGAAATGAATTGCCCACCCTCAGCTCAGCCAGGGTGTGGTTCGTGAGGTGACACCACCTGTGAGGCGGCTCAGCTCTGAGGGGACGGGCGGCAATGCCTGCGAGGGGCCCGTGACCTTCAGGTGACTCCAGCCCGACCCGTCCCCCTTCAGCTGGAAAGGGCGGGAAGGCGGAGGTGAGAAGAGAAAGCGGAGGGAAGAGAAAGCGGCGTTCTGAGCTGCTATTGGCTGCTGGGCGGCAGGGAAACCTATATAAGGCCCATGGGCAGGAAAGTGGGCAACAGGTGTTCACCTCAGAGCTGAGGTGTGGCAGAAGCTGAGTGCTGTGAGGGAAAGGCGGCAGGCGGACTTCAAGCAGCCTCCGGGGACGCGGTATGTTTTCGTCACCTTTTGTGTGTTGAAATTTGGAGTATTGTGTTAGAGACGGAGAGGAAAAAAGTAGAGTAAGGTCTTTCCATTTTTCCCTAGCTATTTAAAGGGATCTTTTGGCAGTGGTTCATGGTGGGTTTTATTTATTATTTTTGTTGGCTTTTTTTTTTCTTTTGGCATGCACCTTGGAAGATTTCCTTTAGTTTTGTCCTTGACTACATTGAATTGCTGGTGAATGTTCTGCCTTGGTACAGCCTTGTTGTATGAAGTGCTTTTTGCACTGCTCAAAATGGGATGGCCTTTTCGAGTGTATGCTGTGCCTCTTCCTAAGAAGGAAAGTAAAATTTAATTGGTATCTGAAATTCAGTTGGAGCCATTGCTTTTTACAGTGTTCCTGCAAGCATGGAGCACTGCTGTGTGACCATTTGCTCTGAGCGGCTGCAGGTCAGTAACAGTCAGAACTATACTACCACTTCTTTAATGCTAAGGTGATATTCTTTTTGGTGTTTGTGTGTAGTTCTACGTTTTAATGACACATCTTGTTTCAAGCAAATGTCATGATCTGTGATGCCACAGTGTGCTTAAGATATGCAAATATTGACTTTTTAATTAAGATCTCTATTGATGATGAGGTGTTTGTGTGTTTGATTATTTAGTCTTCCTGTAATAGTCTTATTTAGGCAAAGCTATGCATCTTTATTAGTTTGATATTGCTTGATGAATCGGTCCCTCCAACCTGGTAATTAAGATGGCATTCTCTGATCTTTGAACTCATTGCAGTATATCATCTTTTTACTGCTGTACAGTACAGGAAAGCAGAGTTTTGGTGATGCTACTCAGTACAGTTGGAGGCATTACTTCTGGAGCAGCCCTTGTATATGGCTATTACATTGTTATATCACAATGCCTTTGGAAAAGCTATTAGCTGAGCCTGGTGTTGTGTTGGATACTGTGTGTGTGTGTATATATATATATACATGTTAGTGTGTATATTTATGTAAATAGTAACTAAGCATTAGCTACTTTGTTCTGTGTAAGAACGTGATAGCAGGGACTGTCTTCTCATTGTGGACACTTGATATATAGCAGTAATTGCTGTCTCTTGTTATTGCACAAGCCATCCACAGTCAACGTACATAGGAAATACAGTAGCTGTTTTATACGTAAGGAGCTCAAAATGCCAAATGCAGTGAAAAGAATATAACTTTTTTTTTACACTGCAGTGAATTACTGTTAGCACAGGGCCAGTCTTTGCACTGATGGAGATTATGTAAACGTTCAGAGATTCATTATCACTTTGTTAAGCATTTCCATCCACATATGAATCTTGTTACAAAGGGGACAAGAAATGAATACAGCTGTTTTGCAATGAGCCCACCTGGCACTTTTGCTGTGACATTGTGCCAGCCATACTCTCAATATACTTTACAGGTGTTTCATACTTTCCTCTCTTCATGCTTGAGGAGAGGGAAATCTCACTGTCAGACTTACCATCTGCTCTTGGTGTTATCTTGACTGGTTTTATGGCTCAGGAGGGAGCATTGCTCCTTCAATGAGTTATGAATCTCTAATGCAGTTCATTGTATTGTTGTGAGGTTTTATGGAATCTGCCTGGTGGCCGTTCTGTTCTTGTCTTGGAGATTCGGTTATCTTTCTAAGGACGCATGACTGTATGTGTGCCGAGACTTCAGTAAATAAACCACAGAGCCTCATCACTGGGATAGTCTTTACAAACGTTTTGTGATCTCTCATGATCCATAAACTTGCATACTGTAAAATAAAGCTTTCCTATGAGTGATCTCAGTGCAGGTTTCCTGTTGTTACACTTTGAAAGTGAGTTTTCATTTCATATGCATGTGAATGTCTACCTGCACAGATGAGTGGGTGAATAGCAAAGCCATAGGAAGAATTAGGGAGCACTTATCATGAACTCTCAATTGATTTCCTCCCAATTGACATTAATGTGTTTCAGGAGATACCTCTGAGACTTTTAAAACTACATATTAATGTAAAGGTTTCTTAGGGGTGTGAGGCACAGTGTAACGTTTACACTCAAGTGGATGGCTGAGAACAAGAGAAAAAAAAATGGTGGCAGAGAGGGTTATATCTTGATTTCTCCATAGAGATATTTTCAGATGTTGAGACTGTGCCTGAGTGTTTGTGCGGTAAGAAGAGCAATAAGCAGCGTGAGCTTTTCTGGGATCAAAACAAGATTTAGTTGGAAACATTTGGCATTAGAACACAGACGCGGAGCAACAACAAAACCCGGGGAGCTCTGTAAGCGCCAGCTACGGCGATCGCCTTGGAGAGCCTTTAATAAACGGCTTAATTATATCGCCCTCTGCCGGAACGACGGGAGTGTGCAGACTGATGCTTAACGCGGCGGAAGAGCTGTGCCAGGAGACCCTGAGGTGGATGCAGGTCGGTTGTTTCACAGTGCTCAGGATTCCGGAATCGAACGCTTCTGGATTTGGAACCCAAAGAGGGATTTGGGTTTTCTTCCGACTTGCTGAAGGGGCATTCATTTCCTTGGAGAAAAATCTGTGCATGCAGGAGGGAGATCCAAAGCTGAAGTTGCCCAAAAAGGGATATTTGTCCTCGAACCTACAGGAAAAGGAAAACAGAATGGTTTCTGAGTTACACGGGCAGATGGGCTCAGAGCTGATGAGAGAATGGCTGTGTGAAGTTGTGAGGACAAGGTCTCTTTGGGTCCTGTGCCACAGATCAGTATTTATCATTATCATTATGTTTGCATTCAAAAAGAATACAGTTTTTCCTCACTGAAATGTTTTTCTTATTATTATTTGTTATCATCCAGCATTTGGCTTTCCATCTAACATGGAAAGGCTGACCCAATGCACTGGTTAAAGAAAGTTTTGCATGAAGCTCTGATTTCATTGCTTTATAGTTGAATTCTATATTCAATTTTACATGCGGGGAGAATCCCTTAAAAGAAATCCATCTTTCCATACAAAGAATGGGAGGATGTGTGCATTGCTCATGGCAGCAAGCTGAAGATCTGACTCGTTGTGTGTAAAAGATGAAAGATAGGTCAGGACTCCCGGCCCTGTGAGGTGCACTGCTGTAGTTTCTGTCCACCCACCTAATTCAGTTTCTGTGTTCTTGTTTGGCTTCAGCGAGGCCATCCCTGCTTTTAAAAGTGGGAGGAAAGAATATTTAAAGATGATTTCTAAGAACCGAGCTGATCAAGTTTTTTATTGGTTGGATTTCTTACAAATGAGCCACCAGAACATCTCCAAGCAAACAAACACGTTTAGGTATTCTTTCTTCAAAGACTACTTGGCAGTCCTATACTGCTGTCCATGGTTTGTTACGTCCTTGCTGGAACCAAGAGTTGTGGTGACTTTGAATGGATGAAGTGAAACTTCCAGAGGAGGAACCTCAGCGCTGGGTGTGTGGCTGACCCAAATAACACATGGGTGACATTTTGGAGGGACCGTGAGTTCTGCATGGATGGAAATGCTTGCTTCATCTCAGCGTTTTCCCAAGTAGCGATGAAACCATTTACTGCTCATCTAAAGAGATTCTGAGAACAAGAGGAGAGAATAAAAGGAAGCTTAAAGCAGTAGTAGAACTGCTTCCTCTAATTCACTTCTAAATTGGGTTTTTGGTTATAAAATGATCTTTCATTGAAAAGAAACACTGGTTAGAGCCTCTTCATCCATTCCACCCCTACAGGAAAAACCTCGGGTTCCCTTCCACCCCAGGCCATTCGTTGCTTCTGTGCTGCTCTCCCCCTCAGCGGAGCTCCGCGATCACGTCGTCACGCCTCAGCTTCGCCGCCCTCCCACTCCGCCGAAGTCATCGCGTCGGGCGAGCGCCGCATAAAGGCGGACGGATGGCCCCCGCTCCGCTCGCCCAGCCCTTCTTCCCCTTGAAGGAAAGCGACGGGTGCGGAACGGCGGTAACCGCAGCCTCCCCTCCTCGCCCCCACCGCCACCCGACGCCGAAACGGTCGGCACCGGCCCTTCCCTCAGCGAGCGGCCGAGCGCGGCACCCGGCGCCGGTGACGTGGGCACGGGGCGGCCGTCGGGGCCGGTGATGGGGGCCGGTGCTGTGCGGGCCGGGGAGCTGCGGGCGTTGGAGCTGCGGTGAGTGTGTGACGGTGTGGGGCGGCTGCTGTCGGCTCCTCCGAGGGAGCCGTGGGTTGGCGGTCGTAGGTACGGCTGAGGAAGCGCAGGTTCGCCGTGGGAGTACGGACATTGCCCGGCCCTTCTCGTACCTGCAGCGCTGAGGACAGACGGAAGGGCTGCTCTTGCGGCTGGAAACGACTCCTTCGCTCCGTATCGTTGCTCTGTGCCGCGTAACGCGAATCCTCAGCGCTCACCGCGCGGGCTGCTGTCAGTGGGGAGCTCTCACCGCCTCCGCTTCTAACAAAATTAACAGGGTGGTTGTTGTTGTTGTTTTTTATGATGCGTTTATGATGCTAGAGGCTTCTGTGGTTTCCAAAACTATCTAAGATGCCTTGTAACGCAGCTGTTATTGCATATCATGCGGTTAAAATGTTGACATAAAAACTTTATTGGTTTTTATTTTATTTACATATAGCCTTGACATAAACTGAAATTTCATTATTTGCCTTCATCTTTTTACTGGATGTCTTAACTCAACTGATTGCTTAATGTATTGCTTTAAATTTTCCATACTCTGTCACACGTTCTACACCATCATCTCTGGTTTTTATATCGGTCTATCTGATCTTTCTCACTATTTTGCCAGCTTGAACTTAAAGGGGAGCTCAGCGTGAACATCTTGATGGAAGCTGTCATAAGGATACAGTGGTGGCAAATAGGGAAGTGCGATACATCTGGTTACATCCTGTCATAAAAGCAGAGATTGTCTTGGGTTGGAAGGGACCCTGAGGATCATCAAGTTCCAACCCCCTGCTACTGGCTGGGCCACTGATCTCCAGATCTGGTACTAGACCAGGTTGCCTGGCGCCCCATCCCCTCCAGGGATGAAACATCCACAACCTCTCTGGACAGCTTGTTCCAGCACCTCACCGTTCTCTCCATGAAGGACTTCCCCCTGACATCCAATCTAAACTTTCCCTCCTTGAGCTTAAAACCATTCCCCCTTGTCCTGTCACTGTCTTGTAAGGTCTGCCTAACACATCCAGAACATGTTTATTATGTTTCTACCAGTCTCAAGAAATCTGGGTGGGATTAAATGACCCAATTTAGTGTTCTTCTCTAGATAGGGTGGTTACAGTGTGGCCACTGAGCCAGCAGCTGTCTGCTCATATGGCCTAACGGTGTGCGCTGTCTTTAGTTGGGCTGCATGCTGACAGTTCCCTTGTGTGTCTGGGAGCAGTGTAAGGGAACAAATCAAGGGCTGCTGTTGTGGAAATGGAGCACAATTCTGAATACTGACGAAGGGCAGGATGTGGGACCATAAGCTTGTTGGAAACTGTGCTCCACCAATTGTTTTGCTTCTTAAATAGATTAAGGCTCCTCTTAAGACTTGTGCAGTTGTTTCTAGGTAGCAACAGATGTTGGAGTGCAATGTTCTGTTGAAGATGATGTGCTCATAGTTTTTCTTGAAATCCTCTAAGGCAGATGGCTTGCAACGACCACCAAGCAGAGCTTCAGAGAATGTTTTGTTATTTTGCTATTCTGATTCACTGCAGGAATTCATCAATCTATTTTTCTCATAATACAAAGTCATCTGTCGGCATGTAGTGGTGACTGCTTTGTTGATCTCTTGACCAATATTTGGAGGTCTTGGCAAGTGTTTAACCTGGCAAAACTTCTAAAAGTGATTTGTAACCATGGAAGTCCAAAAGCCTTTGAAAAGCATTCATGTATGTGCTTTATAAAGCTAAATTATTTTAGCTCTTTTGTTGTCTGAAAAAATGACTTGATGACTGACTTTGTGTGAAAGTGGGGTGGGCAATAGTGAACCTTACAGCCAGGGGGGTTGCAGTAAAGTGGCTGACACCATAAATTATGTCACTATTGAAAATGTTCTATTTAAAGCTTTCTGTCCTGGCACTGGTTATCCAAGTTTATGTTGAAAATTATTCTGTAGTAAAAAAAAATGTAGCTGTATTGTTGCTGACAAAATGACTATTGAGCCTTCATTATTTTTTTTATTTTCTTGTAACTTGTTTGTATGGAGGTAAAGGCTCAGGCAGAATACTGTAACTTCTTGCTGTACCTGTGGTTCTCACTTTCAGAATAATCTGTCTGTGATTATACAGGTATGGCTATAGGTGGGTGTAAGTGCAGCCCCATTCTGATCTGCCCTGGGAGCCCATTTGTCATGGACCTGAACAAAGCTAAGGAGGGTGTATGTGCATGCAGTCAGAGTGGGGGGTGAGGAGGACTTGGTTTTTGTAAGCAGGCTGTAGCTGGATCCTGTGGTGGTTGTGTAACAGCAGGGTGCTGGCAAAAGCTCTAGTTGGAGAGACTTTATATTACAGAGTTGGTGTGGAAGCTCTGTAGGGAGGAGGCAGGGATTTATTTCCCTATACTAATGTTGTTCAGGCCTAGAGTGAGGAATTCAGCTAATATTGTACAGTGCTTTTCATCTACCTGACTGGCTGCTTTCCTGTGCAAGTGTAGGGAGCCCAATTCAGCAGGGGATCGGACTGGATGATCTCCAGAGGTCCTTTCCAACCTCAATCATTCTGTGATTCTGTGAAATAATGCTTCTAAAACAGTGACTTGTTCAAGTGACCATCTTTGTTCGTAAATAGGACTGAGAAGAATCAGTTGACTTTCTTTGGTTATGTCTGGGAGCTTTATGCTTTTTTTTTTTCCAGCTACTTAACTGTGAGATATTTCTCTTATTCAAACAGCACAGTTGGTGGTGGAATGGTATATGGGTGCTGTGATGGAAACTTCCTCTCTTAATTCCATCTTAATATTTTTCATAAGATAAATAAGAATTGAGCACACATGGGATGGTTTACCTGTGAGTCGTGATCCGGTAACGATTGCAATGAAGTCATAAAACATAGGACTGCTAATGCCACTTAGTGTTCCCTTCTTTAATGATCCTCCAGGACCAGTTGGAGTGCCAGGGAAACCCTTAAGAAAACTGTGTGACTATGAGGGTAAGTGTAACTGTTTTGCTGCAAGTATCTGATTTGTGCCACCACTGATGTTCATCTGTAATTAATATAGCTGGTCTTCATTAAAGTTTCTCTGGATATTTTCTAAAACTGATCTAATTTGACTGCTTCATCCTGAGCACTCTGGAAAAGAAGGCTGGCAAAGAACTTGGTTGTAACCACAGCTACAGTTAAAAAAGCTCATTAAGTAACCATGAACGTCATACTATCTTCAACTATAAAGTTCGTCGAAGTGCATCAAGAGGGATACTTTCCCTGTGTGGTGAATAGTGTTCGTCACACAATTTACAGTAAGGTCAATAAATAGATCTAGAACTGGTGCTCTCATCTTCATGTTGATAGCATTTAAAAAAGCTCTTGAAGGTTTACAGCACAGCTCTTGAATTAGAAAGCATCAGTAGCATGTACACAGTTAGTCAAGCTCTGGGACAGCTCAGGCTGTGAAAACAATTGTTTGTGATAGTCTTGCAATATAATAAAATAGACAACTAGTAAAAAAAATTGACAGCCTTTCTCTCTCTCTTTTTTTAAGTTGTAGAAGCATTTTTCTTGAGTGACAGGGCTGAACAGGATCTAGAAGTTGAACTCTGTAAGTGTAGCTTGCTTAAAAAGTCATGAATGCTGTTCTGCATTTCTTGTTCTAATGTTGTAAAAGGTGTATGAGGAAGGGTGTGGGTACAGAAATGCCTTTAGTATGGGGGATGTACATCTTTGTGGCAGATAAATGCAATAATAACTTGGCATCTTGTTATGAAAATTGTGGCTCTGATTTTTGAAAGTCATAGACAACACTCTTGCTGCTTTCTGGCAAAAGAAGAGTGTGGAAAGTAACTGGTCAAGTCCATTCATAATGTACAGAACCTAACTGTTTTTAGATACCTGTTGATTGATTAGGAGATAAATAGCTTCCCCCCCCTCCCCCCCACCCATTTAACAGGAACAACTTCCCTTAGAATTCAGTGTGACCAAAACAGAAACAAAACGGGCGGGAAGAGCTCATCTCCCCTGGAGTTATTGCCCACTGTGCACTTCCAAGTTCAATGCATTTGCAATTTACGGCTCAAGAGAACAGAGAAAATATGAAGTGCTTTTTGCTGTGCCTCAACACAAACTTTGTGAAGGACAGAAACCAGATTTGTAAGCATAAAATTAGTTGTTCTGTAGTATATTTGCACTCTTATTGGAATACTTGTAGAAGAAACCAATCTGAGTGCCACTGGTGTTTTAATTATACTGTTTAGCCCTAGATCCACTGTACTTTGTGTAAAGAACTGTCAGATAGCTGTAATTAGTGCTTGATTTCAGTGTTATTCCCTAGGTGCATAGCAAATGATGCATTCAACATAATTTGCATCTGTTATCACCTTCCTTAGCTAAATCACAGATGGCTTGTTCTGTTTTTTCCTTGCCTATAGCACCTCTTGAATTGCTATTTAGTGTTAATCATACTAGAGTAATATGCAGTGGATCTCTTTTGCTTCTTTCAAAGCAACTTCACCTTTCAGATGGCTCCAGGTTATGGAAAAATTTGAAAAGACAGGTGATACTGAGGAGTGTAACTAAAGGGTGCCCATTATCAATAGCAAAATTAGAGTATGTTGATATTTATGTTGTTCTGTGAGTGGGCTTGGTTATTTTCTGACTGAGTACAAAACAGCTTAATACAGGCCGTTACGTGTGGGCAGTCTGTGTAAATGAACTAGCTCTAGAAGACTGCTATATTTCTCATGAAACCTTGTTACTGAGCACAGGGTGATAGCTAGCAAAGTTGCAGAATGCCTGTAATATTTTTTCAAGATGGGATTCTTTTTTAGAGTACCACTTCATAAAAACCCTGACTTCTTCAGACATTGATAGCAGATGTATTCGAGTGAAGAGGTTGCTCCTTGCTGCTTTAATTGCTTAGTTTGTCTTTGTATGTTAGGTTGATGCTGCCTATTCAGAGAATTTTATATAGTTATTTAAATATGATTAATGGTATCAGATGTTCTATTTACTGTTTGGCAGCTGTTTAAGTATTAATAAGAAATTAGCATTGATCTTCTCTCAGTTGTTTCTGTTTGGCAATATAATGGAGAAATTCTTAGCAAGAACCACTTCATAATGTAAAGGCAAATAAGATGCGGTCTTAGAGGAAAAGGAATAGTTATTATCTTCATTATCCTGTTTAGTCTTCTGTTTTTTTGTGAGGAGAGTATATGATTTTTCAATTGATCAAAAGCTGTAAGCAGTGTTTGGCTGGAGTGCAGGTATGTTGTAAAGCAGGGTATTGTTTTCGCTCTGACTGCATTTTCAATGTAAATTGAGAGTTTAGAGGTGAGCACTTTAACTTCACTTTATACTGTGGTACTTGTTTGTAGCTCAGGATTTTGCCCTCTTTCCAGTACAAAATTTTCAGAAACAGTGTTTACGTTCCCAGAAATCATGGGAAAAACAAATCAGTTAAACCTATTGAGAATGTTCTAAGACAGTACCGTGAAACTTTGTTGTTGTTTTTCCTCCTTTATCTATAGTCATCGCCTGGAATTTTTCCAGGAATTGAACCTGAAAGAACTAATGGGAGAAGACTGGAAGCAGCCTGAATTAGATATATGGAAGTCTCAAGCTAATTAGCAGATGCTGATGTTTCAGTTCATTTGGGTCTGGAGCTTTTAATCCATGCAGCACAGATGAATTGACTCCTTCAATTATTGGAAATAATTTACCAAGGGGGCATCTCTGATAAAGGCAGATTTTATTTGCAAGCAGAAGCGCACCTGCAGAGACAGTGGTACATCTTTTATGCCCTATTACACGATGCTTATCTTTTCCTCCCCTGCTTCCTCATTGGCTGAGTACTTCAGGTTCACAAATCTTCCCAACACTTAACTAAACATATGGATAAATTGTTGCTATCTAAACATGTATATTGCTAGTTATTTAACTTCTCCTCCTTAAATTTTCTATCACTCGTGCCTTGTCCATCCAGCACAAAAATTAGTCATCTTCCAACATAAAGAGCCTATTGATACTCTTGTGGAGGGTTTTTGATTTGTAAAGGTGTTATCACACTGTTTAGGACTGAGATGTCTCGCCTGTCTTTAACTCAGGGCTTGGAGGTATTCCAGATGGTTGGACAGAGGAGCTGCAGTCTTTGTACCTCTAAGTTACTCCATCTACCTAACTTCTGTGGCTATAAATTACTTCACCTGTCTGCTGAGCATGCGAAGACTATCAGAGACCCCTGATGAAGTAAAAAGACCCCCTTGAAAAGAACCACTAGTAAAATATTTATCTTGCTCGTTCTAATGCAGAAACAACATTCCATTCCTATACAATGAAGGGAAAACTATGCTAAAATTACAGTTGTGTTTCCATGAGAGCTCTAAGATTGAGAAAGCAAGTATCTGGTTTAGAATCTGTTTCTTGCAGCTGCTGCATTTCTGCTGTATTGTCACCATGCTTTGTTTTAATTGCTTACGGAATGTGAACCTTGTGTGCCTAAATCTTTTGTTGCAACCAGGAGAGAGAATGCCTTCTTCAGGAACAGAGGAGAACGTAACTGTTATGGCTTTTTGTAATCCAGTACTCACACTGCAAGGTGCTGTGGAGGTACAACAAACAGTAGCTAGCCCCATTCCTATGCTTAGAATTTTCACTTGCACATTGCTGGGGGGGAAATTCTATCGGTTACTTTATTAGCAGAAGTCTCTGATTCAAATTCAGTGTGGAATTTCTACTGATAATTACGTGCAAATGGTAGCCTTAAAGGTTTTGTGTGCTCCGGGCAAAGCCTCTGGGAAAGGCATGTTTACTAAGACCTGGATACAGTTGTGTGCCTACAAAAGCTTGGCGTTTTAATGTCAATTGAAGGGTTCAGCTCAGACAGATGAGAAAATTCAGACTAACAAATATTGTTTGCTTGCCACTTAATACTGGAAGTATGCAGATGTGTTGTGGGTATTTACTTTTCTCCTTATTGGCATAAGGATACTCATCTTAACACCACTGACTGCTGTTGGATTGTAAACTCTGATCTATAAACTTTCACAGAATTAGTTGTTCCTTTCTTGTCCTTCCTATGGTGCTCCATAGAAAATAGGAAGCTTTCCCACTAACCTGATCCTATGTCTGAAGAGTGGATGACTTGAAAATGAAAATTCTTTGGTTCAGTTCAGAATGAGAAGAATTTGAATCAAGACGTGGTTGTCTTTTATTGCTAAGAGGATCCCCTGCATCCTGTTGAAGAGTCGTCATTACACTGTGGAAGCTTGTTGGGGTTCAAGAAGAACCCCAACGTTCAGAATAGAGGCTGAAACACAAGTTTGACAGGGTGTGGAAGAAGACACAGAACAAAACTGTCTTCAGGAGATGAGCAGAAGTTAAGTAGAACGCCTAATCCCCATGTGATGAGGACCCTGACTGGAGAAGCAGCCCATGAATAGAGGCAACCTTTGGCTCTGACTGGATGACTGTTTGCATGGGCAGTTATTGCCTAGACGTGAAGAAGACTTGTTAAGTGTTCTGTTGATGTGTTGGGGGGGGCCTGGAAGTTTACAAGAGGGAACTTGGAAATGTATGTAAGGGATGTTAGAACCTGCATTAAAGGATTTGGATCATTCACATCTGAGTCTGTGCCTCTGGTGCTGCAAAAGCTGGTCACCTTCTAGGTGAGAAGGATTGAGGGCATATGGTAGAGTCAAGTGAAAAATTGTTTCACAACTCCTGAAGATGCAGCGTTGTCTCATCCATTTGTGAAGCTTTTTCTTCTGAACGGTTTAGAATCCTGCAATTTCCTGGAAAAAACTGCTGTCCGTGTAATCTTAACATCTTGCCCAAAGCAGGGCTGTCACTGAAGTTAGACCAGTTTGCTCAGGGCTGAGTCTTGATTAACTCTACAGTTGAATTTTCTCCAAACATGCTCTGGATAGCTTTTTCAATACTCAAGTAGATATATAATGAAAACTTACGGATGTTCTCCATTTTGCGGCTTATGTTCATTGCCTTTGATGTCCTGTGCATCTCCAGGAAGTGTTGCACTTTCTTCTCTATAACTAATGATTATGTATCCAAAGATAATAGCTCTCCACAGGCTTCTTTAAATGCTGTCATTCTCAGTCTGCTTTTTATGAATCTCATTAGTAAGCATCTTCCCTGGGATGATACTGAGAAAGAAAAGTGTAACTTGTGTTGTTAATACGGAGGCAGTAACATTCCCTGGCCTTTCTTAATTAGCTCATAATGGTTTTAAACATCTTATGTCTAGCTTTAGATGTCCAAATGTCTGTGAAGTTTTGCACAAGACTGCACTCCCATGCCTACACAAGATATGACAGCAAAAATACTGGCGAAAGAGT
Source organism: Gallus gallus (assembly GCF_016699485.2). NCBI lineage: Eukaryota > Metazoa > Chordata > Aves > Galliformes > Phasianidae > Gallus > Gallus gallus. The sequence goes on along the minus strand of NC_052539.1, from coordinate 16,232,523 downwards.
TCTGTTCCTTTCTGAGAATGTATGCACTAATAACCATAATGTGATCATGTTTTCCGTTCTAACTACTTACTTAGAAATTCTGCTTGAAAAAACACGGGTATATCCTATCTCTATGAAGAACACTTGTGATTTACATCTGTGAATTGGAATACTACTGCAGAGAGTTGGGGTTTTTTGTTCGGCTTTTGATCATTTCTTTGAATTTTCATTTTTATGGAATTACTTTCAAACGTGAGGATATGAAGCTTTTCCAGATAAATATTTTGGCCATTAAGTGTACTTCAATGAACTCAGCCAGCCAAGTCTTCCTGCTCACTTAATTAGATGCTCTTAAGTGCCATATAAGGAAAATCAGGAGTCCTGTAGATTTGTTTGGCTTCTTTCTCACCTTCAGTTAATGTACAGTGTTCTAAAGAGCGATATAATTATCTGAAATACTGAATAATCCAATCCATGTTGGTTAAAAACATTTGAAATGTCTCCTTCTAAAGGCTGCTTTTGAAATTTTGGTTAAAAGCAAAACAACAAAACACAACAACAACAACACTGCTTTTTATGACAAAGTTGATTTGTTTGTTTCATCATTTTTCCTGATGAATGATATCCTGTATGCAAGAAACAATAAATTAAATTATTCAGTGGCTTCATTTCATTCCTTCCCACTTCTGACTGCTCTGTATTTGACTCTAGATTTGGATTATAAATTTTAAGGGGAATAGATAAAGTTCTCTAAATGTCTCAAAGTAAGTCTGCAATACAAAGTGAAGCATTAGCAGCCTCTGAAAATGAGAATTCTCACACAGAATTTATTCTGGGTATGTGCTGCTCCACACTGCTGTCTTGTAGTTCACTGCTGTCTGGTAGTTCACTTGTATGTTCCTAAGCTTTAAGAGTCTATTTGAACTGTGAATGCTTCCCTTCTTTAGGCTTTCATATGTGTTTATGGAATGCAGAGCTCATAATCTGCATCTTCAAGGACTTAACAGGGACTTAACTAACATGTAACAGTGTTACTTGAGATGGCTTGCTAGTCCATAGCTGTTTTCCAGTCAGTTTTTCTTCAAACAGGCCTTCTTTTAGTGCACCTTATTTCTATTAGGAATCCCAGCACTTCAGTGTAGTTAATTGTGCAAATGAATGCCAGCAGTACCGGTCCAAAAGCAACAGTGGTGTTCCAGGCACACCCCAGAAGTGACTGTCCACTACTGCAGGAACAAAGAGAATGAGGTCAGCAAAGATTCCTAATTTCCAATTCAAATGAAAGCTAGCTACAGGGAACAATTTCAGACTTCAGTTTAATTCCTACTTTTAAAATTCATCAAGAAGTGTTCTGTTAAAATACCATACAGGGATATAAGCAATATTAATAAGGAAAAAATTATGAAGAGAAATAATGTCTTTTCTTAAATAGGTCCTGATATGAAGTACCAACAATACTAACGTAAAAGCTTAGTTCTTTTGGTATTCAGTGCTACATTAAAGTAATTTTTATTAACTAATTTGAGAAAGAAATACGTCAAATACGTCACCTCCCAAACTCTCTCTCTAGATTTCATAAAAGTAATGTCTGAAATGGAAGTTGTTTCTGGCCATACTAATCTGCATATAACTCATGAAATATTTAAGATATGAAAAGGTCTCTACGGAAGACAGCTACTTGATCCATACCAAGGATATCATAACATTTGCTGCTTCAATTTAAAACTAAATCAAATAGTTCTTCTATTTCTTTTGATCAGGAACCCATTCTAAAGAGAAAAAATTCTCAGCAAAAGAAATTTTCATAGCTCCACTGACTTCAACAATTCACGTAATCTGCCAATCTGACCTTGTATCTTTAATCCATCATTATAGTCTCAGAAATTTGCTTCACAGACTTTTTTAAAATCACCTTTGAGTTCTCCTTACAATTAAGTTCAAAATAAGCAATTTAACTTATTTGAAATTACTTATGTATCTGAAAACCCCAAATTCGTTGAGTTCCCAAGTGTTCTTCCAATTTCTTGAACAGTTTATCAACGCACATCCCAGTAGCATGCTAGTAATACAAATGTTTTTTGTCTATTACTATCTACCTTTCAGTCCATAGGGGTTTTCTCCAGCCCTGGTCAGTGCCACTAAAGAGAGTGTTGTTTAAAAAATGCAATGGATAAAATGTTTTTTATATGAATTATGAATTACAAATAACAGCATTCGCCATCTGCAGCTCGGTAACAAATAACTAGGGAACATTCTTGGCACAGACTTAATTACATCCTATGCTAAACAGAAAATCTGGGGTCCAGGCAGCATCAAAGAACAGATGCTCTCTGGTAGTTGGCCGTGGCTCTGATTCAGGAATATATTTAAACAATACAGCTATGCTTAAAGTCCTTGCTGCATAAGGGTGGATGCAAAGCTGTGTTTGGAGCCAAACACTGATGGAGACACCCTGCTAAATCACAGATCTAAGAGCAGGATCTCTTCCATGGTCATGTGTTCTTTACTCTAGTGACTGGTCCTGGGATATCTCCCATCAGGGTGCAAAGCTCCATCAGATACGAAGGGGTATTTAATTTTTTTTTATTATTATTTGTAATCTGGTGATTATATTATTACATTTGTTTAAGATAGACCAATACTGATTCCGTAAGTAAACCAGGAGTGAATTCACCTTAGACTCACAAAGGATTTGTTTTTCCTTTCAAACCATCTGAGGGTATGTGAAAGTGACCCACTGCTATTGCAGTAGTTTGCTCTGAAATTAATCAAAGTTTTGTGAAATTAAACTATAAATTTCAGTCAGTCTCTTCCGTTTTTCTCATCAGTTCTTGTTACTGACATGTGAAAAATCCTATTTTAGAAGATAAATCGCTGAGTTACTTCTTATTTCTTATCTGCTGCACATGCATTTAACTGTACTTTAAGAACTCTGCTTTTTTTCTTTTTACTCAATATAATGGATAGCATTTTTTTGCTGTAGTGATTGTTCCTATTGTAACCATGCTGTTCCATAAGGTGTTTGAAAGCAGCTGTTGTTGCAAATGAGGTTCTAATCCCACATCTGTGAAACCCTGGCTGCCAGCGATCTGTACGGAAAGGGTCATCTCCCATTTCTTCCAGTTTCTCAGCGTGTTCTCCCTTCAGCCTACAGGTCAGCCGGGCCACCCCTCGAGCTGCCGACCTACACGCATAGGGACTGTTTTGGTGCTGCTCCTGGCTGAGCACGTCCCAGAGCAGCAAAGCTGCGGCAGGGCTGCTGGGGAAGCAGAAGTGAGCAGCGAAGCAGGGGCTGGCAGCTGCTTTGCGGGTGGCGCTCATCACCTGGAACACACGGGGCCGTAAAGCTTGCTTGCAAGTCCTTGACTGCTCCCTAGTGGGAAGTGTGTGCCTGCATGCACATACGCCCAGTCACACGCGCAGACATGCCTGCCGCCCTCCTGCTCTAAGACACGTGTTTCTGCGCGGAGGGAAATGGTGTGGTTTTAGGGCTCTATTTCGGGCTATTTTAATCAGGGCTACAGCGGTGGCTTGCCTCTTAGAGTAAATCCTACTCAGGGCTTTTGTCTGTAATTGCTGAAGTTATACCAAATTTAGTGAGGCTACAAAAAAATCCTGCTCTGTGTAAAGTGCGTTGTATCTGGAAATAGAATTTCCCTCTCACTGTTTCAGTAACGGATGCACGGAGTTACAGATTCAGTGAGCTCCCAGGACAAATGCAAAGAGCCCTCTTAGAGCTCTCTCCACAGCGTCATCCCTTCTCCATCACCTTCTGTTCTGTGCCAGTTTCCTAAGATGTTTGTTTTAATCTTTCCTATGTGTAACAGCACTTCCAGATCTGATATCATTATGCCAAGTGAGAGCATTTCCAGTGTAATTCTTCACATTTGAATTAAAGTATGTGTGAAGAATATCGAAAGGAACATAATGGAGACAGTCGTGAATTCCATTTGTAATGAAGGAATTTCAGCACTGAGTTTTTCTCAGGCCATGGACCGGGCTGAAAAACACAGATTTCTCATATGTGAATTTTCTCCATTTTCCTACTCAAGTTTACTGTTGCCTTTACTAAAGCTATCTTAGGGGCACTGCCTTATAGCAGCAGCCTGCCATGTCTTTCCATAGAGCTGTACCTAAGGAGGATTTGTTAGTGGGCTCAGACACTGGAGCAGCTCTACCTCCCTCCACAGACCTTCAGGGTGAGAGTGCTGCCAGAGCAAAGCCACTCGGTCTGACGCCAGGATTGTAGGCTGTTCTCAGCACCTGGAAGGGCCCTAAGGTTTTGTGCAAGGTTTGCATCCCTGTCTTGTTTATTTTTCCAGCAGGAGCTATCTCCCAAGCTGTGCGGTGCAGGAGGAGGGATGGATTCACATACCGGTGGGGAGTTACCTGCAGAAGGTGGTCACTGCGAGACACACGGCTGATCTCCAGCCTGCAGGTCAGCTTCAGCCCCGCTGCTGCCAACCCCTTGCCTGGCAGCCCATGCAGGATGAGGCCCTTGTAGTCATACAGGTAGGTCTTGCCAGTACAAAAAACAGGCTCTATTGAAAAATAAATGACAGAAATGACAGAATCACAGAATGGCCTGGGTTGGAAGGGACCTCGAGGATCACGAATCTCCAACCCCCCTGCTGGGCAGGGCCACCAACATCCCCATTTACTAGACCAGGTTGCCCAGGGCCCCATCCAACCTGGCCTTGAACACCTCCAGGGACGGAGCATCCACAACCTCTCTGGGCAGCCTGTTCCAGCACCTCACCACTCTCCTGGTAAAGAACTTTCCCCTAACATCCAACCTAAATCTTCCCTCTTTCAACTTAAAACCGTTGCCCCTTGTCCTGCTGTTATCTACCCTTTCAAAGAGTTTACTCCCTTCCTGTTTATAGGCTTCCTTCAGGGACTGAAAGGCTGCAATGGGATCACCGCGCAGCCTTCTCTTCTCCAGGCTGAATAAGCCCAGCTCCCTCAGCCTGTCCTCATAGGGGAAGTGCTCCAGCCCCTTGATCATCTCTGTGGTCCTCCTCTGGACCCTCTCCAGCAGCACTCTGTCTTTCTTGTACTGGGGCCTCCATACCTGGACACAGTACTCCAGATGAGGCCTCACAAGAGCAGAGTAGAGAGGGACAATCGTCTCCCTGTCCCTACTGGCCACCCCTCTCATGATGGAGCCCAGGATACCATTTGCTTTCTGAGCTGCAAGAGCACACTGCTGGCTCATGTTAAGTTTGTCATCCATCAGAACCCCCAGGTCCTTCTCTGCAGAGCTGCTCTCAAGGACTGCTGCTTCCAGCCTGTATAGATGCCTGGGGTTCCCCCGGCCCAAGTGCAAAACCCTGCACTTTGCCGTGTTGAACCTCATTAGGTTCACCCGGGCCCACCTTTCAAGTCTGTCAAGGTCCCTATGAAATGCCTCCTTCGCTATGACTGCTGTGCTATTAGCCACACGAACCAATTCCAATTAGCACTGGAAGGGGTGGGTAGGAGGTACATGCAGGTGGGGGGAGTGCACTTACCAAGGTCATGCTTCTGGGCCCCTGCATGGGAGGAAAGAGAAGGGTGCGTGAGGAAACCCAAACTCTGTGGGCACTTTACATTTATTGTGTATTTACTCAGGGGGCTGGAGGCAGTCAGACAGCCAGGCTTCCGGAGCACACCCCTGGGACACGGAGCCCGCCCCAGCCCTTCTCGCTACATGCTGCTGCACTCAGGCACAGAAATCCAACAGCTGACAGTCAAAGTCATAAAAAGGCTTCAGCACATTATGCCGGGAATGTCCCCGAAGTGCTCTGAGGAGCACAGCAACCATCGCGGCTCTGCGGTACCAGTAAAGTTCAGACTTACCCACAAGGGCGAGCACCAGGGCCAGGATGAATCCCCTCATGCTAAAAATAAAAGTAAATAATGTTACCCTGACCTGACCACAAGGCACAAACCTTATCTAACTGATAGTGCTTCATGAGGATTGGGCAAAGCCTGGGCAGCACTCCTGTGACACCGCACTCATGTCCTGCTGCTGTTGCACATGCTGTCATCCACAGCACTGCTCTCTGAGGAGGGGGAATCCACCCAGCAGCACTAACTCCCACCACTGTCACAAGGGCCGCAGCAAAAAGCACTGCTCACATGCATGTCTCCCCTACACGCCTTTCTTACCAGAACATCACATCAGTGTTCTTGCCAGCGTCATTAGCCATGCACAGATGTGGGTGAGGAGGGACCTGGGAGGGCTGCCAGGCACTGCGGACACAAGGCTCCCAGCTGATGAAGATGTACAAACTTTGGTTTGCCCAAATGCATTTCACACCAAGCAGCAAGGGGCAGCATCCTCACAGAGTGGGGACCCTTCTTCTGTCAGTCAGCAGCCAACCACCAGCTACCACTCTCCCTGCCCCTTTCTGTAAGCGTGTCTGTGAGCAGGCTCTCTTGTCAGCAGCTCCATGGGCACTGAGCTGTGCCCAGGAGCAGCCATGAACAGCATTTCCATGGAGCTCCAAACAGTGCCCACAGTGCAGGGTGGGCAGAGGCCACACCGCAGCTTTGGCTGAGGAGAGGAGCCAGCAGCTCTCCTCTGTGAGAAGGTCTGGTGTGCTGGATGTGGCTCTGGGCAGGGCTGTGCTTCCCTGGAGTTCCTAGCACCCACAAGCCCCGATGCCTGGGTTGAGAGCCCCTGACAGCCTTTCCACCACTGCCCAGGTGTCTGCCCTTCGTGCTGAACAGCCCTCACCATGCCCACCATGCCCACCGAGACCTGCCATGGGCGGGCTTTGCACCCCAGGTCTGCTCAGAGACTCTTGACTCACACCAGCTTCCGTGTGCAGTGTGTCAGGAATGTCACATTTCCTGCCTCCTACAGAGCATCCTTGTCCATATGCTTGAGGTTCAGGTTCACTCCTGAAGTCTGTTCCCTACGACAGTACAGGCCCATCACATTGTCACTGCGGAGCACCTCACTGTATTGCTGTTGCAGAGGGTGCTGTCTCACCCAGAGCCAACCAACTCCTACTGTGGCGCCCAGGATCTCAGCAGCAGGGAAGGAAGCACAGGGGAAACAAGCTGGAGCCTGGTAGGCAGCTTCTGCCAATCCACACAACCCATATCGCAGGTGGGGCCTGACACAGATTCTTGCCTGGTGTACATCTACACCGCAGGCTGCCACAGCCTCGAGTCTACAAAACGTGGGGTGAAGAGAAGCAATGCAGACATCCTCTTGCCACAGTCAGAGAAAGAAGGAAGCCTTCATCGGTTTTTCCATGCACGTATTTATTAGGAAATCAGATAATTATAGGCAATTAGAATAGTTTCTATAATAATAAAGTTTAATACTTTAAATTACTTGGGAAAATTCCATGCATCTTTAAGTGTTTAATTTAACATTTCTATTGCTTCCTAAGATGTGTCTTCTTACACCACACAATAAAAATGAAAATGTTTCTGTCTTCTCCAGTGCTGCAACGTACCGCTTCATGTACTGCATTCCTCATTCTCACATGAACACGCTGTGTGTGCATCAACAGTATCCTGCATGTCTTCTGACTTCTGGTCGTACTTCATCTGTTTGTCAGTCAGGCTGTTAGCTGAATCTGATGATGAACAAGAAATGGAAAGCAAGCAGCGTGCTTTAGAAGCAGTTTTGCAAGGTACGGCATTCACCGTGCACTCGTCATTAATTAAACCAGGCTTGGCTTCTCCTTGCTGTCATCCACATTTATACTTGGCTAAGTCAATCTGAGGTGTTCCAGGAAACCCATTGATTAACAAATCATTTCTACATTGGAATCCAGTGCTTCCATGTAGAATTTTATTAATAATAAATTAATATTAATATATATAAATATTTTTTTAAATTATTTATATATATTAAAAATCAATAATAAATTAATATTAATATATTAATAATAAATTAATAATTTAGAAAAAGAAATTGTGGTCTTAAAGGAAAACACACTTTGAAGACACACACAAACATATAGTCAATATAATTTATATCTATCTAATCTGATCTCTTCAAATCTACAATTTACTTGTAGAAGGGGAGGACACCACACCCGTGGACAGGAATCCTGCTCACACCTGCCCTTCTACAGCCTAAATCTGCTCCGGGAAACAGGATTATGCCCAAAGGCAGTGATAAGTGCAAACATACAAGATGAGGATCACTGTGTCATGGTGTGGAACGTGATCCTGAATCATCACACGCTGCAATACAGCTGAGTCACACGTTGTCTGTGCTCTTACCCTCTCCTAACCCTGTTAAGTATCATGAAGGGGAGATCGGTTTAGAGTTGAAATGCCACTGCCATGAAAAGCAGTCCAATTGCAACAGAAGGACATCTTTCTTTCACCCAAGAAAGTTCTACATATTCAGTCAGTAGAGCAGTAAGCTCATGCCTTCCTGTGGATATGTTAGACCATTGCCGTGTTTCAAGTGTAATAATGGAGTTAAAGCACAACCTACTTGGGCCTTTGTGCAGCTCCTTTTCAGGAGGATTTCTGTGGACTTACCAGCTGGGAGGCAGTGGAAGCCAACAGTTACTGGAGTTGTCTTGGTAGCAGAGCATCCCTTTGCACAGCGCAGCACAGGCTCTGTAGAGTAGCACTTGGAATCAACACCCGCCAGCTGAACCGTCTTCTCAAGCTTCACGAATGAACGATGCAGTTTACAAGCTGGAACAGAATCACTGATGGTCGTTTATGTTCTTACATGCAAAATCTTCAAATCTCCCCAGACTGACCCATCTGCCAACGATGGCTCACGTTCGCAAGCAAATTGCCTTTATAAAGACTGAATGTTGATCATAAGCAAAGCAGCACTGCATCACTGACTGATAAGCTTTTCAAATCAGCCCATCAGATATGGAGTTACTGAAAGATAATTTCAACTGTAGCTGGCTTAATTTCTAGATTGACATGGAGAAACAGTCTGGAACACATTCTAATGAACGTTTTGCAAAGTGAACTGGCTCATTGAATAGCCCCCAAACCACATGCAAAGGCTGTGAGTATTCAACAGTGGAAAGAAGAGAGGGGTGTTTCCAAACAAAAGCTAAAGAATTACACCATTAGCACCATTGTTCAGACTCAAAACTGCTGCAGAGAGAGCAAGGATCACTGCTGCCAGCTGGTAATACTTGTCTCGTTTTGGATTCCCAGGACAAGTTACAAGTGTGTGAGGGGCTAAATGAGCCACATATAAGCTTTATTCTCAGAATGTCAGTCATTTTCACCATAAGTTGGAGGGGAACGCATAGTGCGGTAACTAGCAATGGTGTGAATTTTGTTGTGTGCACGCCTGTGTACTGCACATATATCTAAAGCAAGTCTGATGCCAGGTATTCATGACAAAGACACATAGAAGAATGACAGTTAGTATGCAGCTGGACACATGAAAGTCATCTCCAGGTAACGAGTAAGTCCTTCCCATCAGGTTCACAGAGGCAGTTCGCTTGTTCTCCTCCCTCCTCCGTGGGATGCTGTTATACCATAAGCTCAGCTGAGAATGGAGCACACTCTAAGATCGTAATCTACTGAAGCACTTAAAATATAGCCCCTTTTCTTTCCTTCCTTTCAACTATGTAATTAATTCCCTGGAGCTGCTTGTGTGCTCGAATGCTCAACAGGTTGCCCTGGTTCAAAACTCAGGTGGGGAACAGTAAAAAAAACATTTCAAATTTAAAACAATCAAACATAAAAACATTGTGGAACAGATTTTGCTATGTATGTGCTTTCCAGTATCATGGCATATCATAGAATGGCTTGGGTTGGAAGGAACCCCAAAGATCATCTAGTTCCAGTATGGCAACGCACAAACATATAAATGCTCTCCTTCTTTGCTAAGAACTCACATGTATCTCACAGTCCAATGCCAAACTCCCATGATGTTGTGGTACCTTTAGCTCCATTGCAGCCTTTAAATCATGCTGTGCCTGGCTAGCTAAGTAAGTACTTAGTAGTTCTGACTACTATTCTGAAGCTTCTGTGTGATCGAGTAACGAGTAAGTCCTTCCCATCAGGTTCACAGAGGCAGTGCGCTTGTTCGCCTCCCTCCTCCGTGGGATGCTGTTATACCATAAGCTCAGCTGAGAATGGAGCACACTCTAAGATCGTAATCTACTGAAGCACTTAAAATATAGCCCCTTTTCTTTCCTTCCTTTCAACTATGTAATTAATTCCCTGGAGCTGCTTGTGTGCTGAAATGCTTGACAGGTTGCCTTGGTTCAAAACTCAGGTGGTGAGCCACAGTAATTACTAATCCCCACCTGATTTCTTGGTGGATCAAATGTTGGCTGGAAAGTGCTATTTGCCTACCTCCTCTACAGGGCGCTTCTTCCAAGATCCAAGAATGACCAAAGCTCACGGCATTTTTAGCTAGATATCCATTGGGCATCCGATACTCCTGTTCGCATTCTGCATCATATTTTCCACAGATTCCACATGTTTTCCCTGCCATCCATAAAGGAACTTGAATCTTCATGGAAAGGAACAGTAAAAAAAAACATTTCAAATTTAAAACAATCAAACATAACAACATTGTGGAACAGATTTTTGCTATGTATGTGCTTTCCAGTATCATGGCATATCATAGAATGGCTTGGGTTGGAAGGAACCCCAAAGATCATCTAGTTCCAGTATGACAACCCACAAACATATAAATGCTCTCCTTCTTTGCTAAGAACTCACATGTATCTCACAGTCCAATGCCAAACTCCCATGATGTTGTGGTACCTTTAGCTCCATTGCAGCCTTTAAATCATGCTGTGCCTGGCTAGCTAAGTAAGTACTTAGTAGTTCTGACTACTATTCTGAAGCTTCTGTGTGATCGCTGTTTTCCGAGTAGGTGATAGATGCAGTATGATAATACTGGTTTTCTTACATTTCTGTTTCCTATTTTTCTAGTACAGCCTTTCAAACGTGGACAGAAGCTGAAAACTTTTTTTTTTCTTGCAGATACACTGCTGAGTCAGACCATGTGTGCTCACAGGCCCATTTGCCAACACACAGTTGCTGCAAGAATAGATTATTGCTGAAGGATTCTTGGATATCCTATTAAGAAACAGAGAGAAGGACTCTGCAGCACTGGCTGCATTATCTTCTTCTATGTGGCCTCCCTGGACAGATTGAGCTTTACTACTGCACAGTATTGCACTCACACATACAGATTTAAGGAGATCCTACAGAAATATCTCATCTAGATTTATGAAGAGGAAACTGTACCGTGATTGTTTTTCCATCGAAGTACAATTTATCGATACCATGGCCTGGGGCAGCAAGTGCAAACCCTTGGTTTTCATTGTGAATCCACAGAGAAGCACCTAGAATACAGAAAAATAGAGAAATAATGGTAATAATTTAAAAAAGCAAAAACACCTCAAATGGACCCAAACTGTCTCCTTTAATAGAGAGAAAAGTAGTGATCATGTTTTAAAAAAAGCTCTTTTGCCTCTTCTGCTTTGAATTCTTCACTAGTTCTCAAGAAGCACAGGCTGTAAAAAAATACTGAAGAGTGTACACATAGATAATGAGTGTTTGTAAAAAGTTGGAAAACAATTTTAATTATCACAAGTGAACTTATTTCTCTTGGGGTTATTAGCATATCATATTTAATCTTGGAAAGGCTTACAGAGCTGCTTAGAATACTTGTGCAGTTGTGCAGCTATACAAAACTCTGACTACGCTGCACTGGAGTAAGAAAATACAAAAACAACACGCTTGTCGATGGGGACATTTTTAGCACAATTATCGCTCACTAAGTACATAATAATTAGGGCAGAGCGCAGCACTGGCAGATGCTAACCCGATTTCAGCAAGATTTATCCTGAATCGTGTACCACAGATACATAGTCGGGGAGCATCTGCATTGTGCGTTGCCCCCAGCTGTGTAGCACAGAATGAAACAATGTCCTCCTGTGTCCTGTCACAGAAAAAATACCCCTGCTTGGAAATAAGAAAGCAGCCTGGTTTTCCTGCATATGCGCAGTTCTCTGTATTTATTCCTGTCAGACTTCAGAATGCTAACCAGATGTATACCTACAAAGCACAATGAGAACATCTTGGATCTCTGAGGGTGGTGAAGGTTTCATCAAGCAAGGTTCTCTACCATAACTGATACACTTCTCCAATTTGGAAGTCCAGTGGGAGCCACAGCAATATATGAAACAGTAGTTAGGCTTTACTTTCCTTGGCCACATTGAGAGTTTCATGCCCTAATAAATGTTTTTAAACGTTCACATGCAAGTGAACAAAATGCAAATTCTTAAATAACAACCTGACACCAAAGGGTATAAATACTTACCGAACACAAACTTGTGGAAGCTCTTTGATACAACTCTTTTGTCTACTCTTCCTCTCTTACTCCTAGTATACACATGAAAATGAAACCAAGGAAATGCTGCGGCACTTACCAGCAGATATGAGGGAAATGTTGGCTGTGGGGCTCTCAGCCCCATCTACCAGCAGTTTCACCTGTCCATTCACAGGATGCATATCAATTTCACTGTTAAGAAGAAGAGAGTTCTTATCTTGTTTGTATCATGTTTACACACATATAGTGACTAAGTGATTTTCTTGCTCACTAAAATATCACTGGTCACAACATAAGCACATTCCAACTGTTTACATTACATCAGGGTATCCTTGTGACTTAAAATGCGGGATAACAACATCACAGGCATCATGTTCAGTATGCATAGGAAGTAAATAAGGAAAATGCTGAAAATCCATGGGCTGCTGAACAAAGCCGAGCAAAGCTTAGATCCAAGCTCCTCTCCCACTCAACGCAATCCCTCATGGTATGGCAGCTGGGAGATGTTACTTACTGACTGCCAATCTTGATGTTGATGGCTTTAAGGTTTGTAGCTTCTCCAGCACTTTTCATCATCACCAGGAACTTAAGTTCAGAGCTGCAATCCTGAACCAAGATGTGATAGCAGTTTGCGGGCATCGAGTAGTTGAACTTGACTTCATTAAAGGTTTTGATCTTGTTGTACGAAACTGAGCAGCGAGCTGGTTAAATAAAATGCCAGTGAATATTTGCTTTTCTGTTAAGAAAAGCCATTAGATTACATGTTTTATTTTTAGTGCTATATTATTTTATGTTTCTGTTTTTGTTTTTTTCCTCTATATGATAATTTTGTATAGGCTATAGGGGCTTTTTGCCACCAGCCACCCATAACTTCTAGTTAAAAAAAGCATGAAAAACACAGTCCTCTGTCTAACAAAATAGTTGCCAGAAAGTTTATGCTACCACTTCAGATAATCGCCAATCTTGATTTCCCTGAAATGCTTTCTCTACTATATGCACAATATTCTCTCCCAGCTGAACCATCCTTGCGTTATTGCAACCCATTTCCTAATTGACTGGAGACAAATAATTCCAGAAAAAAAAACTAAAAATCAGAGGATGCTCAAATTAATTCCAGAGACTGAGGACATCCTGCTTCTGAACCTGATCCAACACTGACCTTTCAAATTCTCGAGCACGGCAGAGGGGGCTTCAGCAAAGACGTTCCAGATTGGAGACTGCAGCTCTGAAGCTGGGATCCTTGGACCCACAGGGAGTGATAGAGGAAGCCTCACAGCTTTTTGATAGAGGATCATCTGGAAAAGAATTCAGAAGCACTGTAAAAGTGTAGTTGTACCAAGTATTCACAACAAACAGCTGAGATAACCTTTCCTCCTACATGGAAATCAATTTCAGTCTCTTCTGCCTTGGTTGACAAAGAATTTATATGAACACAATTTATCTGACTCACTGTGCACGAGCTTTTGCTTCTGCTTACAATTTTCTTTCATGGTACGAATCATCATTCAGTTAGTGTTTATGAGAGAATGTATTACTTCCTTTTCAAATGTGTTTATATAAACACTTAGGGAGCTACCACAGGTGGAAAAGCATGTCTTCGTGAGTACCCACCATACTCTTTTTGCACGAACGAAACCACTGTATGAGTATTCTTAGAAGAAATATAAAAAGACTGAAAACTCATAAAGGCTGTCTTCATCATTTACACCCAAGTTGATGCTTACTTTACTTTGCTTTTCCTTCTAAGTATTGGCCCTGTATAATTAAACAACACCAACAATCTCACTTTTCTATCAGGAAAACATAGGAGAGTGATGACAACGTTTCATATTTACATCAGGCAGCTTGACAACAACATCACATGTCCTCGGAGAAGTTAGAGCCACAACCATCCTGGCTTGTCGAGAAGGATTCTTGTCCATTCTCTCAGAGAAACCCAGCATAAATGCAGCCCCAGGGACAAACTCGTAAAACCTTCAAAAAGGAAAGATCTGATGAAACAGAGAGGCAAAAAGACTCATCCAAACCAGGCAGCCTCACATCTGTGCAGAAGTGGCATACAGGTTCTTCAGGATCATTGGCCACATCCCCGTAACCACTCCCTGCTTTACTGATCAGTGTTCCGTGAAAGGAAGAACCTGTTCCCTGGTTTTCAGGATGACCAGCACAAGGAATTACTGTACACAGGATGGCGATGTCTCCCACTCAGGTTTTGGGACCGAGGGCAGTACTCAGACAGCTCAGAGAATTCACTAATAGCTTGTGCTTTATTCCCTAGAACTTCATGGGTGGATACTGGTTTTTCACATTTGCCCAACATCATATATGAGTGGCACTAAAGGTTAAAACCTCACCATTCAACCACTGATCTGACATTCGAAGGAACCTTGGGCCACTCCAGCTTCACTTGTGCAGCAGGGTGCCCAGCAAACCGCCCAGTTACCAGCTCAGTAGAAACCTTGTAGTCCCGGCAGTCCCAGCCCCATTTCACGTAGGCCTACAATGGAGCGAAAAGCGGTCCATTTTTATAAACATGGAACATTATTTTACTGCGACGTATACAGTTGCATGTGATGATTTTTTGAGCCTTACCACTGCCTTGTGAGCATTGCGGACCGAAGCATCTGCGCAGAGCTTCCACTTGCTCGAATCTGTGAGGTTTGTCACAAATACCTGCACCCGCGGCCTGACCGAGTCGGTATCAGCATATACCACAAGCTGGAGGCCTCCTGTCTTCTTATTGTTACTAATGCCATGGAGAAAAGCAGCTAACACTGGGGTTTTGATGTCACCCAGAAACTTAGGCTAAAGAGAAGGGGGACAAAGTATGCAAAGAACAACATTACAAAGGAGTTGCTATGGAGCATTTTAAATGCAAGATCTAGAATATAAAAAACTGAACTACAAATATATAGCAGCGTATGTACTGCACATATATCTACATGTGCCTGTAAATTCTCATGTCTATGCTTTAGCATGCATGTGCCCCTGCAAGCACAGGAGGATCTCATCACTATATTTGAGATAAGCCAAAATTTGTGCCGTTTACTGAGCTACACCACACTCACCATGAAAAGACTGCACCATGAAAAGCATGTAGGGGACCTACAGTGTGTGCCTGACTGATATTCAAAACTTGACAGTTTGGTGTTTCTCTGTTCCCATTGCCTGTGCTGCACAATTGCTGCAAATGCACGGCCACTCTTCCAAGATGTTAAAAGTCCCTAAAAATGACGCAACTAACCCAGGAAGCAGCTCGGGATGTGTCATGGCTGGATCTGGTAGAGGAGTATCTGCTGGTAGCGCGGTCACCTGGGAGTTTTCTTTTGGGGAACTGCGGGAAGAAAACACATCATGCTCATGAAGCGAATTTAAAATCACACTCGTAGAAACTCCACTAGGCAGTGCTGCAGAATATCCTTTGTTACGGAGCATATTACTGGTATGAGCCTCAGAAGAACTGCCACAGCTGATTTGGTGTTATCAGTATTGCAGTTTCCCTCAGCAAAGACAAGAAGTGGACTTCAATGTTTTAACCTAACTCGTAACAGATTCCAAACTCAATTAACTAAGAATAGAAAACTCACCTCTTGTCTGTGTGCTGATCTAAAGCGATACTGATAAATCTCATGACGCCCCTTTGAAAAGAAGGAGATGAAAAGCATTGGAAGAAAAGAAATGCTGCAATTGTATTCAAATCTGAGCACTGGGAACTAAGTCAGAATTCTAGTAATTATCACTTATGCTTAGTTCTGTACGCTTAGTTGTAAGCACATAATGCAGTAGTTGAAATGGTTGAAATAGTCTATATAAAGCATTAATGATCCTACTACAAAATAAAGATATAAACAAACAATTTGTATAGACGGAAAGCAATAAATTGGTGAAACATGCTTCCCTGCCCACAACAAAAGTTTCAGCAAACTTGTAGAAACATTTGAGATGTTCTAACAGAGACAGCTGAGCCAATGACTGCAGTTGTGTTTGCAGAATAGATATTAAAATTTTATGTTGCTAATATTTGCTGTGTCAACTAATAACTTGATACAAAACCAGCTGCCATGAGGCAGTATCATTTGATTTACTGACAAATATGAGTTACCCATATTTTGGAAAGCACGCTGCTGCTGCTGCTGCTACTGCTGTCATCTTCCAGATGTCCTGAGTGATGCTCATGGCTGTGGTGACTCACTGACCTGCTGCTGCTGCTGCTGCTGCTGCTGCCATTTAGATGCCCTGAATGATGGCTATGGCTATGGTGACTGCTTGACTTGCTGCTGCTGCTACTGCTCCTACTACTGCTACTTTTGCTGCTGCTGCTGCTGCTACTGCTGCTGCTGCTACTGCTGCTCTTGCTGCTGCTTCTGCTCCTGCTGCTGCTACTGCTGCTCTTGCTGCTGCTACTGCTGCTCTTGCTGTTACTGCTACTGCTGCTGCTACTGCTGCTGCTCCTGCTGCTGCTACTGCTGCTGCTACTGCTACTGCTACTGCTGCTGCTGCTTCTCTTGCTGCTGTTACTGCTCTTGCTGCTGCTTCTCTTGCTGCTGTTACTGCTCTTGCTGCTCCTGCTGCTGCTGCTTGCATCTTTGTTTCTTGCTTGCTTTACTTGATCATTCTCCTCTTCATCCATAGGCTTTTTACGATTAGGAGAGGAGGCAGATGATGAGGAAGAAGAGGTGGCAGTTGAGGAGGCAGAAGATGAGCTGGAGGAAGTTTTTGCATCAGGCTCTGTCCCAAACTCTGCTAGCACAGTGTTTCCTTTCTTAGATGGTCGATTTTTCGGGTGCCGTGTTTTGTTTGCAACCTGCAAAACAATTCAAAGGAAATCACAGGAGAGGGGATACATCTGTTTCTGTATTTACAATGTGAAATATCTGTGGGTGTCAGACAAGCTGCTCACCACAGCCTTTCCTGCCTCACCATGGAAGCTGCAGAGCTCACTCTTCCCCACCAAAATCTGCCCCAGCAAGAGGACCAGCCCCAGCTGTATGCACCCCTCGGGTCAGTCTCTCCAGATGTGAGATGGACTGACAACACTGACACCTTTCGAACCAGCCCCATCCTGGCTTTCCCGTGCCAATTTACTACTCTAGCCTTCAAATCCTTGGCTTTATTTACTGGAAAATATCCTCCCCTCGGAGGCTTGAAGTCTCTTACCTTGAACATACTGTCAATGCCTAGAATCCTCTTCAGTTTAGCTTGAATGTCCTCATATGGAGATGATTCATCCTCTTCCTCAGATTCTGGGTTTACCTCAGTAATTATTCTGGCAGCTGCTCTAGATCCTGCCTGAATCTCCAGCTGAATTTTGTCAATATCAGCATCTGTATGAACTGCACACAAATTGCACAGATTAAAAAGTTATACTGCTTCAAGGAGCACTAACAAACCTAATAAGAAAAGGCTTGTACTCGGTACTGTACCTGGCATCAAAACTATTTTAGCTTCATGTTCTCCAATTAATTTGTGCAAATACGTATTCTGTATGAAACTGGCATCTCTTGACCTTCTGGAAAAGCAAAGCTGGCAACCAATATGATGCATTTTGAGGCAAATGTCTCGTTTATGTGCTCTTTTTCCTGTGCTACGGCGAAGATCTTCTCGAGAACTATGGGACTGTTTCCTTGGCATGCTGTCAGGCCCTTGCTGTAGTGGAGATGAGCATGTGAATGCCACTGGGAGCATGTCATAGGCAAGAGTAAAACTGCAGGTATAGGTAGCACGTAAGGGGTAAGTGTAACTGTGCAAGCCAAAAGGAATAGGTTACCATTGCGAAGTGTTCCCTGGAAGCTCTCTCTGATGTTTGGAAAGGTTCTTCTGTAACATCTAATGGAGCATCTTCCGGCAGAATTGAGGTCCTCTTTTCAACACCTAGTTCTCCTATGTTCCTTGATACAGCAAAAGCCTTATGTCTGTGAAAATATGCATAGAAAGTGATGAGTGATTCTAAACCCATGTATTTGGATTAAACAAGTTATTGTCCTGTCTCTGTCAAGTGTTATGACAGAAGTATGCTCTTTGAACATGGGAACTGTATATGCAACTATTAGTATAAATATCGTTAAAGACAATTAAGAGGTCATGAGGAACATCACAGGAAGTTTTCAAAGCATGGGTAAATTTAAATAAATTTCCAAAACATGAGAGATATATTTGGAAATAAAAATATTTTTTGAAAAATAAGAACTAGTAAAATAATAAAGAAAAGAAAAGAAAAGAAAAATTAAGCTCCTAAATATTTGAGGCATCTCTTGACTTTCAATTCCCTTATTTCTCTTCTTTGCCCTTTATCCTAAAGGTTATTTATCACGTTGCATGTCTAGAAACCTCCATCAAACGTCAGTGAACCTTGAACTTCATAAGGTTTCCATAACAGAAGGTATCCCAAAGTAATGCCACCATACCTTCCAACCACTATCTCAGTTTCCTCACGGCATGGGTTCGTTTCAATCTTAAGGTTTTTCAATTTCACATCTATCTTGGCATCAAACTTCATTGGCATTCTTGTCTGGACCTCGCCTTGAATTTCAACAGCATGTTGAAAGTATTCTGTGTTGACACCCATCGTTGCAACTGTATGCACATATAAACTGAAATAGAGAGATGTGGTTGTATGTAAGAAAGGTGTTCATTTTTACATTGAGCTTCTCTTTCATAAAACAAACAAACAAACAAACAAACAAACTTCCATCTATAACTCAGGCATTAGAAACCTGCCATACCTGGGCTTTAAGTCAGACCGAATCTGCATGGTGGATTCAAGCAACTGAGAAAGTCTGAAATCTCCGGTTAAAGGCGGCGTCATCTTTCCCTCAACTGCAAAAGACAGAACACTGGAGTGTAAGCAAGACGCAGTTTTCAGGAAGAGGTAATATTTTCTCTTAATACAATGAAAAGGGCTGAGAAACAGGGCATGACTTTGAGATAAAAGGTCTTTCTTTCAAGTCTGAAAAAGAAAAAAAAACAAAGTGTACAGAAAACTTGTTCTGTGTTCAGGTGCTTCAGCCCCCAACCGTGTCAGTGCTGCTGCTGGGCTTTGCACTGAGGACCCAGAACTGGGCATAGAACTTCTGGTGCGGCCTCAAATGTGCTAAGCAAAGGAGGAAAAGCCTTTCGGAGCTCGCGCTGCTTCAACTTTGGCAGCCAAGGATGCAGTTGGCGTCCATCACCACAAGAGCACGCTGCCGATTCACCATCAACTTGTCCACCAGGCCTCCCAGGCCCTTTTCTGCAAAGCGGCTGCTGCCTGGGCGATGCCCAGCCTGCACACGCACGGGGGTTACTCTGTCCCTTTGCCACGATTCAGCACACTCCTGTCAGGCCATCCCTCCAGCCTGTCGCCGTCCCCTGGAGCGGCAGCCCGACCCCCCAGCACAGTGACAACTCTCACCGCTTTCATGTGCGTCCAGCTTCTTTTTTAATACCTTCACTATCTCTCCTCCTGTGTTTTATGACACTAAAAACATCATTTTGTTGTTGTTGTTGTTGTTTGTTTGTATGCTTTCCTACATCTTTCCCCAGCCTCTCTTAGCCTGTCCCTCCCACTCGCTGGCACAGCAGACCTCATACTTCCCAACCCACCGCTGACTGCAGCTCGTGCCAGGGCGGTGGTGTAGGACCCGTACTCCAGCGGCAGGCCGAGACAGCTGGGAACCACGTATCGCAGCTCTCCCATCCACACCGGCTGCGTCCACTGCCCTGCAATGCTGTTGCGGATCTGGTTGGCGATTCTCTTTATTGCTGCGTTTCGATCAGCAGGTTCCACTACAGTCTGGCAGAAGACAGAGGTCCAAGGGGTGAGGAAATGAAAGGACAGTGGTGTCAAGTCTTGCAAAGAAAAGTAGGGGGCCCTGGTACCTTCATGACCTGTTGCAGGAGTTCCTTGTTGATGTTGATGAAGGCCACTTCTTGGCCAAGTATTTTCAAGTAGGCTGATACCAAAGGGGTTTCTGTCGGCAGCTCTTTCCATCCCTGCAGCTAAGGAACAGATCAGGAAACAAGTGAAGTTCCTTAATGCAACACTTTACAAATGGCAGTTTAGCAAGGCAATGACAACTATTACTGACCAACCCACAGCCTTCTTTTGCCCCTCATATTTCCTTGGTGTCCTGTTAACTGTGTAGTGTTGCTATTTTAGACATACTTCCTATCACTGTGATGTTCCCTATCCACTGTCCTCTATTCCGGTGAAACAACTTTTACTCTGATGCAGAGGGGCTGGGCCATTTGTGCTGTTAAACCCAGTCTGAAAGCATTGCACCAAATCACCATTTCTCTTGAAGTTAAAGAGAACTTATAAACTACGCTGGGAAAACGGAGGGAGGAGAAAACCTGCCAGGCATGGGAGATGTTTGTGCTGTGACATCCACTTTCCCCTCATCTCTCTGCTCCTCCTGCAGTCATATCTGAGGTGGGAAGGAAGTGGTGCTGCAGCAAGACTTGCAAAAGCTGTCACAGACATTACAGGAGGAATGTCTCCTGCAGTCTCACTGCAGAGATACTCAAACTGACTGCTGGTGGGTAAAGTCCCCTCTGAGATGAGCTTAACTTTCACGATAAGTCTCACTAAATATCCCTTCATGTAACCCACACATTATGTTGCTAAAAACACCTACAGCTTTTCCAAGCTCCTTTATCTGCTTGTATGTGGGATATTCAGCAAATGGGATGTTTCTTTTCATTATGACATCTGCGAGGCCTTCCACTCGGATGCCAACCTACAAAAACAATGTGAGAAGGAATAGTCTGAAACGTACTTACAGAGTGGAAACTTAGGAGTCAGATTTTAATATGAAAATTGTTCCATTTGCTTTATTACTAATTTAAGTAAATATTTACCTCTACCAGATCAGCCACTGAACCTGCAGAATTTGCCATCAATTTGGAAATTATTGCTGATGGGAACATAGTTCTTGGGCTGTTCACAACAAAGATTTCTCCAGTAGCACCAACTCTATAGTTATCTGGGGCAGAAGTAAATAAAAGACCATTTTTCTAACCATTCTACTCATCATTAAAGACTGTATTTCTGGAGCTTTTTTAGTTACTGACTCTAAGATACATCATTACGTGAGTTTAAATTGTTCAGGCTCAAATACTCCTGTACTTTTATTAAATATTATTAAATAGTAAATATTATCAATTAATTATTAAATCATTAAATATTATTAAATATACGTAATTTCTGTATTAAATGGAGAAAGCTTCTACCATAGTTGTAAGAAGAAATAGATTAATTTTTCAATAAAAAATAAACTAAACATTTCAGAAACCAATCTTAGCAAGCAGTTTACAGAATCTCTTTTTGCAGAGATCAGCAGTTCTAAGGGGAAAAACTTCTCTAGACATAAACCACACAGGCACTGACAATTTGCATTCCTCCAAAGGACTTGGTAACCCTTCAGAAGGGATTTCTAAAGTCGCTGAAATGCTTTACTCACCAAAGTAAGTGTCTGCTCGAATGACCTTGCTGTACCGATAGCTCATACTGTCCAGTTTGGGGGACAGGAGCTTAAGGGCAATGTTACAAGCTGAAGATCTATACAAAGAAAGGTAATATATTCAGAAAAAGCTATACTCCATCAGAATAAGAAAATGAATTCAGTTTGTCAGCATATGCAGAAAATAGCACTCTTCATTCTTGTCTCTACTTACATGTTGTACATAAATGGCAATCTGCTCTTTGACAAAGACTTCATGTGGGAATATACAAAACTGGCCACTTGCATATTGCTCTCCTTCATTGCCACGTTAGCTATAGTCGTTATCAAAGCAAGGGCAGGCCTTGTCTCAAAGATAACAGCACAAGCCATCATTCGCACCTCAGGGGGAAGTGATTGGTCTGCAAGGATCTGGATGAGATAGCCCTGCACCTGCAGAGAGGAAACACATTGTTGGGAATTACCAAAGACTGTCTGACTGGAGTCTGCCTCCTATAACACCTTTAGCTGTCTACACCATCTGAAAGGCCAAAGCCTTGCCTATACTCGCCATGCAAGTAACCCCAGTGGTCAACAGGAGGTCACTGGTGACTCACCCAACGTCAGGGAAAGGTCTAAAAGAAGCAGCTCTATGGCAGCATTTTGCCTGAGAAGTCAACAGAAGGTCTCTCTCTCTCTCCTCATGACTCTTGAGGAAGACTAAATTATCCACTTCTAAGTGGCTAAATTTCTACCATATATAGCAAACATCAGACTTAATTCGTTATATCAGTTGACTTCAGAAACAGTGCTGATACCCTTCTGGAAGCTTTCTACTGAACGATATTTATTATATATTACCAGAAAACACTAGCAGAAATGTAAGCTTGTATTCTGTTGTTCTTAAAAATAAGCAAACATAATGAAACCACAGATTTGATGTTATTGAATTAATTACCATCAGAGCATACATTTTCTTTCTTCAGTTCCTTAAGTAAAGAAATCCCTGACAGATGTTACTTACTGTTTTGGGGTCCTTCCAAGCTATCTTTTTCAAGGCCGTTATGGCATCTATCTGAATGTGGACTGGGATATCAGCAGCACTGGATGAAGATATTGGAAGGAACTTCAGGATGCGCTTTAAGCTGGCTGGTTCTCCCATGTTACCAATGCACTTTAGAGCTAATTTCATTTTGTCTTCACGGCCCCTGCTGATTGCTTCATCTGCCAGGTCATGGATGGGCTATGGACAACAAAGCACAGTTCAACCTTTTCTACCTAATGTATACATATATATGTATATATATATACGTATTGTCCATAGTTTTCCCCATACCCACTAAAAAGACTATCACGATAAAGTAAATGGTCCTAATAAAAGTACCCAGTGATGGCTGTAGGAAAAAAAAGAAGGGGAAAACAAACAAACAAAAAAAAGATGTGAAAGCTGTGTTTTCAGTGATGAAATTATTGAATTATTGTCTACTTTAGTAAAATGATTTATTGCCTTTGTTCTGAAGGAGGCCAATGAAATGTGCATTTGTCTAGTTGACTGATAGTTAAAAAATGTCTAGTCAACATATTCATACCAGATCCAAAAAGAGTTAAACCAAAGTAGTGTACAATAACAAGTGTACATTAACCTACCTGAAGAGCTTCCTTAGGACATGCTGAGGTCTGAGAGCAGTATCTGTTGACTACAGAGCTATATCCCAAGCAGGCCACTTGCTGAAGCACAGGATTTTTCTGAATTCGAGAGCTGGTCATTAAATCCTGTGGGGAGAATAAAAGAAAAGGAAAATAAATACATAAAATTAACATTGGCATTTAAGACAATGCTTGGCATAGCTGTCAGAGAAGGAAAATCATCACAGCTTATCTAGGGGGAGTAATTTCAGAATGATTATTCTTCACATCAAGACAAATTAAATCAGCCTGTAGACATTTCATTAACAAGATTCACTTAGGACCTTAGTTCCACATTGGTTTCAACATAAATAAGCACAAATATTAGTTCATGGAGAGCCATTTGATTTTCCTCAGTTGAGCATTACACAAAGTGAAGATTATGGGTGAACATCAGTCAATAAATAGAACATCTTTAGAACAGCGTGTGTCTCAATTGCATTAAGAAAGCACTGTCAGCTAATATATTTTGCTTCCTACTTACGAAGAGGAATACTGATTAGAGATGGGAAAAAAATCCTGTTCAGTATAAATGATTACACTATTCTATGCACCGTGCAAACTATTTGACGTTTGCACTAACATTTTAACTTGCAGCGCTTTCCAATTTATAGGAATGTTTTGTAATTACAAGAGCCATTCAAATGATGCAATGCACAAATCACCATTTATGTTTCAGAAGGAAGAGATAATGTGGACAAAGAATTTGCCTGTAGAAGGCATGACAGATTAGTCCAGCATACTAAAATGGTACTACTTCTCAGAAGCTGTTAAGAGAGAAGGGCTCTTCTATCACCACAACAAATTGAAGATGCATTATCTTCTCATATATGTTAAAATAAAATTAAAAAAATCATGGATCAGCATATATGCAAAATTGGTATACATGATGGGAGAACCCACTCTAGTGAACTTTATAATCAAAGGTTGCCATCAATTAACATTCTTTTTGCTACCAAATTGGAAAGATTCACATGGATTTACTCACTGCTGCTATTGGAAGTGTGTGTTCATCAGCTTGCAATAAATGAAGAGTCAAAGAAACAGTTAGAAGGGTCTGAATGTAGTTGAGGTCATCATTGCGAATTCTGTTCTTAAGGAATTTTAGTGTTTCTGTGGTGCCACTCGCAGAAACTGCGCTCAGGAGCCATCGCCTGCAAGCACGTTAGAAAAAGAAGTCTAGCTCTCAGGTCTCCAGAAATGAAGAATTTCACAGCAGATTGCACAATGAAATACCTGTAACGAGGTTTATCTGAAACTTGTCTCCAGATAGACTCAAGATTGTCAGCATTTGCTATCCGGCAAAGCTGGACCACCTCTAAGAATCTGTATGAAACATCGTCATGGAAATCTTGTTGGTTATTCAGGACTATGTGCTGCAGCGTTTCTATTATCTGTACACCACAAGAGAGAGAAGGGACATGTCATTAAATCCCTTGGTATTTCTGATCCTATTTCTGGTCACTTAATTTTCAATTAGGACAGTGATTCAAAGACCTAAGCATTCCATACCCGTTGCTCAGGGTTTTTTGTCTTGATCAGCTGAAGTGGCATCTGTGGCAGTACGGCTGGGAAGCGGTAGCGAAGGCTGCCATAGTTCTGCATGGGGACATCCGGGGCACTGCCCCGCTCACTTCTCACCTCGACCAAAGTGAGCTGCTGTCTGTCAAGGCACAGAGAGGAATAAGAAGTTGTCATTAAGTATGTGTACTTAGAGCTTTACCCAACTGCTGCTAGGCTCAATTCTCTTCTCATTTCATCTAGGGTTGAAAGGGACCACCAAAACTTGCAATTATTCTCACTTAGAGAAGCAGCCCTGCACCTCACCTACCTTGCTTCCATGACAGCCACCCCAGTGGGCTCATTGAATGGGGAGATCTGATACACCTGCCGCGACGAGACATCTGTGATCAGCGTGCCGCTGTCTGACTGCTTCAGCTTGTAGGAGAAAGCGGTGGTCCCTTTGGTGAGCCTTTCTTTCTAGAGAAGCACAGAGAGAGCACAGAGTGAATGGGGCAGATGGCTCGTGTTACTCATCTTTTCCACCTGCTTGGTGTGAGGAAGGTCTTTCCACGTCTCACATACCATCACGTCCACAGGGCAGGGATAGATGTAAGCCATTCCAATGCTTTTTTGCACCTTTTCCTGGCAATTATTCAAGTCCACAGTTCTGGTAACATAGATTCGGCTATTCTTCCTGTCTTCCTGAATGACATACCTTGCATGACAAATACCTCCAATTCCAGCCTGAAGGGATAAGTTGAGAGAGAGAGAGACTTGTGAATTGTATCAGGATTTCCCTGCAGGAGAACAATCTTTGAAGTATCCGTAGGAGGGTAAGGATACACCGAGACATGTTTTGGGCAAAGACAAATTGGATAAGGATTCACTCATCTATGTTTTGAAAGCTGTTACCCACTGCTCACAATTAATCCTACCAAACTAAAAAACAGACAGACAAACGCATGAAATAGACATATTTTAAATTCAGTCACGGATCTCAGAAAATGGTTCCTTCTTGATGAAGGTATTGCATTTTAAACAAAGCAATTTAACAAATGCCTTTAAAGAATTCCAGCAAAAGCAATTCCTTCAACATGTTCACATGTATTTTCTATGTGAATGAAAAACAACAGTTTTTCACGATGTATGCTTGAAAGGAGATTCAAATAAAGAAAAACCTGAATGAAGAGCCCCTAACCAGAACGCATCCTTTCAGCAAAGTTGTTTTAGAAATGGGAATGGAAAACACAAACCTCTTGTAATTCGTAGACGTTCTGTGATTTTTTAATGGTCATCTGGAACATGTTCAATATTCCTCTCACTATGTTAACACACAGATCTGGGCAGTCTTCTGGGGCATAAATGTTTCCGATCCGTCCACTGCTGTATTCAAATTTGAAGAGCCGGGTGAAACACGATGAGATCACTTGGGTGATTTTGGAAGATCGAGTGAAGGGATCCCTGGGCCAGACCCCATTGTACTCCTCCACTTGTGGAGAGCGGACCTGAGAGGAAGATAAAAATATATACTGACGTGAATAAAATTACTTCGGCACTAAATGTGTAAACAGATTGGAAAAAAATTAACCTAATCACTAGTTTTCTACTCCTTCCTTCCAAATTTAGGCTTAGATGTCCACGTAGCAGTTGATTCTTTGATTCTTCTATCTGTTGCTTACTTTGTAAAATCGGTACAAGTCCTGGGGGCTCAATAGTGCTCTTTTGCTGTAGAGAAGCAGTTAACACACCCTTGTTAACTCTTGGGAAGATTGTGAACAGTTTACTCTCATGGACTACAGAGGGGGAAAAAATCATTCAGAAAGTAATAAAATGAAATTTCAAGTAAATCAAATGAAATTCCCTCCATTTTTCTTCAGCCTTAAACTACAATAGCTGTGCCTGGATCTGCTTTGGACTAAATTTAACATTTAAATTGTAAAATCATTCTAATTCCTACCCAACCAATCCCCTCCCCCCCCCAACCATTCTTAGAATGCTTCATTTTAATTCTTCCCCTCTCAAAAAAAAGTTTATTGCTTTGACTAAACAAGTTACCATATTTGATCCATAGTTATGAATTGATTAAATCAACACTTTTTCGTTTGTTTGCTTGTTTCCTTCTACATACAGAAACACAATGGAAATCAGAAGCAATTTTACTGACTTTGTTGAAGTTACAGCAAGTTGAGGTGTGTCCCTCAGAGCACCGTCTGGGGCACTCAACACAATTTCAGGATCAATACAACAATGAGAAGTACAATCCCTAACTCATTTGATATCTTAACGAGCTTCATCCTTAACGATAGAAGCTCTACAGCTCTTCTAAAACCCTTGAGAGATGTCCTTTCTGATGCCTCCCACGTTTTTCCCCAAGTGTGTAAACACAATCTATGCTTATTAATTATCTGCATGACCATAGATCTGCGTATCTGCATTCTACATACCCAAGTCCTTTCTCCCCACAGGACTTGGAAATATTTGTTGAAAATTGAATAAAATCTTAAAATCAGAGCAGGCTGAAGTGCCTTAAGTTAGAAATAAACATTTTGTAACAGAATCCCTGGTATTGACACCTCTACTTCACATATAAAGTCTTGAGAAGTCCCTGCTACAAACAATTTTCACAGTAAGCACATGTAAGCAATTGGATGGTAAATCACTCCTCAAATTTGAAACTTCAGTTAGCAAACCATTCTCTGAAACCTACAGTACTAAGTTTCCAATTCTGTCTCCTATAGCCTTCTTGGAACACAGGTGAGCAAAACACCTGTAAATGAATGTGACTTGAATTCAGTGTTGGTTGGTGCGTTTGGAACAAGACATGGCCAGTACCTTGAGGAGGTAAGCATTCTCTGGTAGCCCACTGATCTCTAGCTTGCTGCTCAAGCGCACACCAGCTTTGCCCAAACTTCTGTCTTGAAGCCCATTCAACATAGAACCTTCATAGTTGTACAGGTAACTCCTTCTGCTATTGAATCCTGGGTCTGTGGGGAATAACAGCCATTTACGTAGAAGCTGTAAGCATATTCTAATGAATAGTCATCATAACAAAGTCACCAAGTTTATAGGTAGAAATGTACTTACCAATGTCAAACTTCTGGCTGCCTACAAAAAGAGATAGAAAAACCACATGAGCTATATGCAGTCTAAACCTAATTGTTGTCAGTGAACTCAAGGAAATTCCAGGGAAGAAGAATGAAGACGGGATGTGTAAGCTTACCTACAAGGGTGAGCACTAATGCCAGTATGATCCCCCTCATAGCGAAGGTGAATAGGGCTCTGCCAGGCATGGTGAGACTTTTATGGAAGAATGTTCAGGAACACGTGGCTGTTTTCTGCTGAATTCTCAAGTTTTTTATCAGTTTATGTAAACACTCCTCTTTTTGCAATCATAAATTCTCTTCACGGCGAATAAAGAAAATCAAATAATACCTTGGCATCTCTGATAAAAAACCTTTTTCTGATTGACCAGAAGTTTCAATGTATCACAGTAAAACACTTCTACTACGGCATTTACAATAAATTTAAAATTGATGTGCTACTTGCTTTCCTAGATTGGGTCACGGCTGGCTGCTGGTACATGGTCCTGCCACAGATGAGACTGGTTTTGCCCAGGTTATGTTGACCTGGCACCTGACCCAAGTTGTTATCTAGCTGATAATAACCCAATCAGCAATCAGTATAATCTACATTGACTATACTCTCCCTCTTCCCTCAGCTTTGGTTTATGGCCATTCCTGCAGGCCAGAGGCTAATCCAGATAAACCTTTGCTATTCATGTATTCATATGTGCACCAACGCACATGATTTAAGAGGCTACTGAGAAACAATATATGGAACATATGTATTTATTGAAATCACGGGATCAATGTGTTCTTTCAGCTCCGGTCACGCTGACCAGGAATATTTTTAAATGAACAAAGGTTTCATAAGCATTCTGTAAATATTTTATCTTCCAAAGTAAATGGGAGCAAAATGTGAACAATTAAAACCTGCAGAGATTCTCAGCAGTAAGGCAAGAGGGATAGAAGTGCAGGTCAGCTAGAACTTTTGCATTTCCTACAGAACCAAATACAAAATGCAGCCAAGTAGCTGAACTGATGCAGGCTTGCAGCCAACTTCATCACTAACTGTGATTTATATTGATAACACAAGAACACATTCAGAAAATCGCCTGTTCTAGAAATGTCAGGAGTGTGGAAACAGCTCATCAGGTACCCTCAGAAATAGGAGATAAACAAAGAGTGAACTAAGAGAATGAACGGGTTCCTGTAAACCCTACAAAAAAGTTGGTCCTCCAAAGCAAGTGGGTGGCAGTTGCATCGACAAGAACAAGAGCACGCCGTCTTCTGCATTGGAGGATGCTTTTGGAGGTGCAACTTCCAGCAGTGCAATAGATTGTGGCCTTCAAATCACACAAAAACATTCAGTTATATTCTAATTCAAAATCTATGACATACTGGCTCTTCAGTCACTTTATTTCTGTTCCCAGGGTACCCATAGGACTCACCACAAGAGTGTTTTGTGGCAAAGTGTTTTAATGACCACAATGCAGTACGTTTGCTATTTCAGTAGTTGCTAGCAACTGCTCTTTCTGGATTCTCAGTCCCACAGGCATTGACTTTTTCAACTGGATTTCATCTGGGCTTCAAATCCACTCGGAGTTCTCCTACCTCTGTTTTGGGAACTGCTACAGAATTCACATCAGAAGACTATGTTGTTATTGTAGGGATTTGCAGTCAACCAATTTATGCTCAAGCAGACAAGTGTAATCTGTGCCTCAGTTGATAAACTATTCACAACAATACATGGGCAGCCCTTCCATACACTTTTAACTAATTTTATTTTTTTGTAGTTGACCATTTCTTCATAGCAAACTTATATGTTATGTATCGTAGTAAATTTTAAGCCTTGCACAAATAAAAGAAATCCAAGGCTACTAACAAAAACTTGAATAAAGGAATATGAGTACTGTGTCAGTGTGAAAAGTAAAACATAGCATACACCATGGACTGATGCTTTAACTAAATTGCAGCTTTGATAGGAACAGCAAACAAGAGATCAGACATATCGCAACAGATAATAAATAAACTATCAAACAATTTGAACACTTCTTTCAGGGATCAGTTTTTGGATCCACTACATCTCCCTTTCATTCTTTATCATCTATTTTCTCCCAGATTAGACGTGGGGGGGCAGTTAAGGTAAAGAAGTAAGCATGTCTCCACCCACAAAAGCTTCATGGTAACTCCAAAATAAAAAAAAGAAGAAAAAAGAAATGCACACAAGTAGTAGAATTCAACACACACAGCATTCTCCTTGCCCTGGAAATATTTATTTTCCATTCAAAAATAACCTGTTTGAATTGGTTTTATTTGGAGATTTATTAAGTAGTTTCCTTGGCCCAGTTGAAGTATATATACGATAACCTCTGAAAAGAACAAGAATATGGTCCGTTTTTTTTCCACACACGTAGGAATGTATTTGTCCTGCCGCATCTTTGTAGAGCAGATCAGCAGCAGCTATTGGAAGCAGTACTTCAAACGTGGAAGGGAGCTGCTTTGTAGGGAAAAACAATTTCATAAGTAAAGCTTTCATTTATTATTACTTCCTTTGCTACGCAGTCTGTAAAAGCTATTTTGTATCATTCTCAAATAAAGAAAGTAAATGAAAAGCTTAACAAAGGCAAACTAAACCTGGAAAATGACTTCTACCCAATTAAACTTGAATTTGTGGTAGAAACATGTTCCCATTACGTAGACTGAAAAAGAAGCCTAGATAACAGCACACAAAGCATGACATATTTAAAGATTTTGTGAAATAAATCAGAGCATAAGAGAACCATTCATCTTTTCAGTATCACACACAGGTGTACTGTATGTGTCTTATTCACTAGCACTCCCTCTTAAGTAGGCCACTTGCCCCATTATCTCAGACACCTCCGTGTAGTTACACACCTGCACAGCATTCATGGGAGCAGTCCCCCCCCCCCCCCCTCTGCTCCTCAACAGCCTCTGATTAAGTAAGCTCCAGAAGTTCTAATGCTTCACCATGGTGTAATAAGTGTCACCATACCACCAACCAGGCCATCTGCAATGTTCACACCATTATTAGCAGCAGCTGCACATTTAGAAGCTTCCTCATCACCTCACAGAGTAATCCAGAAACTGTAGGCAGTGCTCTCCTTCTTTACAGAGAAGGAACTGACCCTGCACCCAGGCCCATGAGCCTAGCTAAAAGTTAGCACAAAATAATTAGGTTCCTAATCATTCAGTAGGTACAAGAGATTAAAAAATAATATATTATTTTGCTCTTCAAAAGGCACTATTACCCTAAAAGTGACCATCGTGAAAAATTGCTTAGTAAAACAGTCCAATTAAAGTATCTACCAAGAACATGTTTGAGTGCCCCCAGAAAACATCAGAGAACAATCACTTCAGAACAGCAGCAGCCCCTAGTGGCATCCTGATAATTGCCTCAACTATGGATTCACCGATCTTGAGTAAATTAGTTTCAAAATAAGAGTCTTGCATGTAAATTAATGTTCTCCCACTTCAAATCATAGAAAATCCGGAGTCAGAAGAGATCCACAGGGACCGAGCCCATCTCCTGGCTCCTCACAGCACTACCGAAACACAAACGTTGTCTGAGAACATTGTACAATACTACTTGAACTCCAACAGTTGATGTTACGATCAGTGCCCTGGGGAGCCTGTTCCAGTATCCAATTCCCTTTCTGGTGAGGGACCTTCTCCTAATGCTCAGCCTGTACCTGTCCTTACACAGCTTCATGCTGTTGTCAATACGTACCTTAAATTCTTCAGCTTACATCTTTGAGTGTAATTTTAGATACAGGTTTTTTTACTCTTTCATGACTATATTTATGCAAGTTCTGTCAGGTATTGTGGGGAAGGCATAAGCTCAGTAGAACTTACGAGTAACAATCATTTATTGAGAGGGAACTGAAGAAATACATTTTTAAAATATTCTTTTTAAAAAGAAATGCAATGTGATGATATTTGTATTGTTTTCCCTATCTGGTTGCCCATGCAGAAAAAGAGCTAACCAACAGGATCAGTATATACAGTTCTGCTTCTTTACGGATACGGAATGGTTCTCACAAGTATTCCCTGCACTTTGCACTGACTACTATTTCAAATCAAGCAGTAGCTCAACACGCTGAACTAATCAGCAAATACTCCAAAACTTCCTATCCTCCTTGGAGAATTCCAGTTTTCCTTTCATGTTATTCTACTGCTACTTTTTCCAAGTATCCTAGTCACTCTATTACATCCAGTTGTGGATTAAGAGCAGAGCAGCAATGCAACATCAGTGAAGTATTCTAGGTTTCAGAGTTAATTTCCTTCCACCGACCTCAAGAAGTGCAAAAGTTTGAGGCACGTTCCAAAAGCTTAACTTGACTGGGGCCAGAGCTATACTCACACATTAACAAACGCGTGAGCAACCAAAACAGAAGAGATGGATATGTAATGGACAAGGAAGAGTACATGAATTGACTCAGGTGAAGGAGACTTTGAAACATCTCATCTGCACACGGCTATTTGTAGAAAGTTATAAACAACATAGATTTCCCTAAGGCTACACCAAAAATTCTGGATCCCACTAAGATGAAAAATAAGCAACACAAAACTAGCATCAAATAGACAGCAAACCTTGGCCCTACAACCATGATAATTGAAAAAAAAATAAATTAGCGTTCACAAATCACAGAACCAGTTTCTTAAAACAGGCTTACACATTTATTTTTTACATTTGAAATAATTTTATTCCTGACTGAACCACTGAAAGTCCTAATGCGTCTGTAAACAGAGTATCACTATAAAACAATTTAAAATACCATGTAAAATAATACTATGGATGTATGCGTTTCATTTCGTGGTTTCTCAGCATAATCATTTTGTCTATTCACAAATATATAAAGATTTCGCGCCTTAGGTCATCTGAAATATCAAAGAGGTATTTTCAAGTCACGTAAATTAATAAATATAGAACTTGTTTAAAAATCTACAGTATACTGTACATTCAAGTTGAGGCAAAAGAAGTTTTAACGTCAGTTACGCTTGAGATGTTTCTCAAGATGAGTGTTTCCAATAATTAAACCATTCCTAAAAGTGCTATCTCTGTCTGTGATGAAAAGAAACATTAGGATCCAATATTTCATTACAGCCAAAGTTTCAGACCATAGCTTCATTCACAGAATCACAGCTTCTGTTACTAGAAAAATATCAAAGCTTTAATATACTTTTAAATAAGCATCTTTCAAGAGTTGCAAGAAATGGTCTAAAAAAAAAAAAGCCATGTGCACACATACATACACATCACAGCTCAGCTTACCACATAACCCTTCAGAAGAATGATCAAACTCACAGCATCCTGTTACACTTTAGAACAGTAAGTTTATGAATATCTCTAACAAAACAGCAGGCAACCCTAGGAAGTCTAAGGCAGTTGTTCTATGTGCAAGTTTCTACATAGCAGAGTGCCATCTTCAGTCTTCCTGTGATTGTGCATTACTCAGTCTCTTCCTTGTCACTTTCCTCCCACTGATTTGGCATGCTGTCTCCAGCAGGTTTCTTTAATGCAGCATTGGAACTGGTAAAAAGATAAAGTTACAGCTTAAATAACTGCACATTCAGTTACAAATTACACTTCAAAGAGAATCACAATACTGTTATGATGGTTAATGTATCTTCTACATATCAATCGTAAGACCTAGATTAGATCTTTCTGTAAGCTATCACAACTTCATCGCTGCTCTAAATAGAGTTCAGCACTATGAAAAACAAACAAAAAACCCACAAGAAACATCCACATCATCTGAGATACCTGTTTTGTGAAATATACTGAGAAGTCTGGCAGGACTCAGCAGAAACAGGACCACTCAGCTTACAGTGAGGTTTTCTTTGCTGAGACATTGAGTTCACTAACCGATTGTCTTGGTCAGAAGCTAGAAGGCATACATATAATCAGTTAGCTCATGCTACAGTTGAAAACATTTGAAGGATTAGATTTTAAGTCTTCTATCAGAAAAGAAAGGACAAACAAAAAAAGGGAGCACAACAAACACCTTCCTCCCAACTTACAGAATGACTGCAATAATAAATACAGCCAGAAACACCACAATTTGAAAAAAGATTATTATAAATCAAAAGCTTTAGTACACAGTCTTAAATAAATCTCACAACTTGCTCAGAGATCATTAGAATCAAATCATTCCTCACGAGCAACAAGGCAAATGACCTGCTCCTAAAAATACAGTTTTTTTCTATTATGGAAATGAATTATATCCTAACCATCCTATAGGTAAAAGGAGGAAAAAGCATACTGCAGTAATATAATTTGAACCAAATACTTGCTTCCTATGAAGGCACTTGGAGTTGTCACATTTTCAGAGTGCTTGTAATCAGTAGACATACTTAAAAACTGTTGCTTCAACCATGCTCCTCTATCTTCTTCAAATGCTTTTCTCTAGGAAAAGAAATGACCATTTAAAGTTATGACCACATAAACAGGCTTAGTCTGCATTAAATTGATGCTATTCCATTAAAAAAAAAAATCAAGCATGGAATACCCATGCAACTAAGGCAAGTCAGCAATTGAATAAAGAGTTACAGTTGTGTAAGGAAGCTTTTGATTCCAACAAGGATTAGCTGAGGAGGTATGTATTTACAAGCCAAACCCTGTGGTTTGTTTCAGAGGTCTGAATAATCCTTTCATTTTACAGTTCTCCACTCCAGTGACATAAATCTCCTACCACTGCCTCCTGTGCTCCCCCCAACCCCCACAGTGCTGTACTACCTTGTGGAGATACCTCTGATTTCTAGGCAGTTGCTAATAAGGATTACTGCTTCAATCTTAGTCCTCAGCTTTCTCATAAACAAATACAAGTGACATTGAAAATAGCACGGATCACTTCCATTAAAAAAATCTGAGCAGAAAGAAAGATGATGTTTGCTTTTCCAATCACTCTATGAGCACAGAAGTGGAAAATTCTGACTAAAGACAATCTTCAAAAAGATACAAGGGATGTAGAATCAAGAGACGAGCTATTCTAACACCAAAAAACATCAGTGACACAGAATGCTCCCATCATATAAAACATGAAGGCTTACAGCATTGCTTCTACTTTGCCATTTCTCCCTTCAAATTTAAGTATTTTAACACTAAGAAGCACAGGTAACTACATTTATGTAGTAATACAGTCTTAAATATTTCAGGACAAACTTATTATCCCTCAAAAATTACAGAGCTAAATTCAAGATCACAGTAAATTCAAGAATTCACTCAACTGCAAGTAAAATAAAAGGAAAAAGTTGAAGAATGCGTGATTATGTATGTAGTGGCCTGAGTCAATATTTGTCACTGTGTGAACTACTGTTGTACCAGTGTCTCAAGTAAAACTCAAAATATTCTATGTTCTTGACCTTTCATGTTCCTCCCTGCTAAATTTGCAGTCTTCTTCATGTTTTGATCCTAACTATTGGCCAGACAAAAAGACATGCTAGAGCACATTTAGAGAAATACCCACCCCAATTCCCTCGCAATATAAAAGTTTGTTCACTGGCCAGCTTAACTACAAGAACACAAAATGGCCCTGCTGAGGCAAAGATACATTTTGGCTTTCTGCAAAACTGGTTTCCATGAAAATTTAGAAATCGAGAACCTTCGAGAATTTGATACTGCAATCAAATCTGACTGTGATTTGAATAAACCTTGCTGTCTTATGAGGCTAAACTGAAACAGCCCCTAATCAAGGATTTAATGAGTAAGCAGACAGATCTTTCAGAAGTACCTAGATATTTCCAAAGCTGCAAGAAAAATGATTCATCCCAGTTGCAAACTCATATTCCAATATACACAAGAAATTTGGTGTTTGTTGTTTTGTTCTAGTGCCAGCTGAATGATCTGCTGCAATGACCAAAGCTATGTTTTACAAAGTAGGAGAACGAGCTCTCTGTATAGAGATAGAAGCAAACAGACAACGCGCATTAGGTAGTTTTTAGTCTGTATTAGAGTTATTGTTATACTGTCTTCCATAGGAGTTCCTTTTCTAATACCTTTCCACTTTTCTAATACCTCTAGTCCTAATCTAATAGCAGCTTCTGTAAAACTTCTTCGTTCCTTCTCAAAATTCTTTTTTTGTTCTTGAAATAGCCTCCATTCTTCCTGAAGACGCTCTCTTTCTTCCAGCAAATAACAGTCCTGTAGCAACAGAGTGGTGTCATCATCACATGGAGACATAAGCTGTTGCTGTAGATATAAATACAGAAATAATAATTTTGGAATGACTATTAAGTTGTTTAGAATTTCCACAGATTCAATTTCATCAAAAAACACAGTTGAAGCTTGATAAGCAAGCAACACAGTTGGTAGGGGCAGAGTTTCAAGCAGCTAGCAAAACCTCTGTTCAGACAGCTGGCCTTATCAGCCTTCCTCATGTCTACTAACTCCCAGAATTTCTCCTACCAGGATTACAAATCCATTAAATTACTGATCAACTGAATAGCCCACTTAGACCAACCGCTGAAACATCCTATTTAAAAAGGACTGTCAATAAAAGGAGAAAAACTCAGAGGTGAGTGATAAGTGACATTAAAAAAAAAAATAATAATAATTCACAGATTTGGTCTTGAAAATAAGAAAATTTAAAGCCTGCTACCTGTAAAAGTTGCTGCTGAGTTTTGATCATTTCTTTACATTGCTGAATTTCTAACTCTAGTTTTTCAGTTTCCAGCTCATGGTCTTCCCTTGAAATTACATCTTTGTCATTCAAAGCTCCTGAATGCACACGTGACACTAAGGGAGGGGGAAAAGGGCAAAAAGTTGTGAAGAGTTATTTTTAAGTAACATTTAGGACTCAAAGCAATAGCAAAGATTCTTAAGCTGTAATAGTTTTATTCCAAAAGACACATTCACCATGTTATTTAAAAGAAAATCACAACAAATACAGGTTTCTTTTCACTGATACATGGTTAACCTATTCTGAGCCCACTACTGAAGGGCCTGTATGTTCATAAGAGTACGGCAGTAACTATATATATCATAGATAAAAAAGGAAAGTTTTTTCCCCTCATGTTCTATGAAGGAGAAACAGAGCTAACAGTTGGAACACTGTGTGCACATTTTTAACCCAGAAAAGGAATGAATCAGAGAGGAATAAAATGTCCATGAGATTAAATAATGAAATACGTGGTTGTACAAAGATACCACTATCACAGCATTTGTAATATGCCAAGTTTTGATCCCCTGATGACAGTATTTAAACACTCAGCAAATGCTAACAGATTAGAACATGGTCGTCTCTATAAATTCAAAAATAAAAACAAAACAAAAATGACTGCAAATATTTGAATCCTTTTTCCTGATGCTTACAATTACTTTTCAGTTAGTATACTGAGTCAAGTATTACTCAGAATGAGCGATCTTAAAATCCTTTCTATAAGAATATGTCAATACCAGAGACCACCTGCTCTTTTATTTGCAACTGCATTCATGACCTTCTCACTCTTATTCCTGACTGCAAACATCCTTGTTGTAGCAGCAGCATTTGCTTATGTTGGAAAATAATACTAGGAAAGAATTTTATATATTTTTAGCTGTCTTTTAATGCTGTTTAACAGCTGGAAACGAGGAGAGCCCAACACCATACCATCAACTAGTTCATTTTAGAATGCCAGCAGAAGCAGTAGAGATATAGATGTGACAAGCTCAAACTCTAAGAGGGATCTATGTATCACATATCATGCTTTGAAAGAAACTGAATATCTGCATTACTTGAACAGCTCAGAGAAATGGGGAAATACAACCAACATTTACAAGGGATGTTCTGAAATAATGCCTCCTGCTTAAGTTGGCCCACAACATCAGAGGCAGACCATGATGGTATGGAAGTAGAAGTTGAACCTTCCCACCAGCATTGCTACATTTTGTTGCCATGTAACAGAAGGCAGCAGAACACAGCAGATGCTATCATCTGACACAGAAGTGCACGTGAAGCAAAGGTGTGTCATTGAATTCCTCCATGCAGGAAAAAAAATGGCTTGCAGAGTGTTTATGGGGACCAAACAGAGTGGATGTGAGCAAAGCAAGATGGTGCGTGGTGTGTTTCAGTAGGGATAACAGCATGTCACCTCCACTAATGCAGACTTTTTGGTTTTTTTTTGTAAGCATGACACATAGGTTCTCGTTCATTGCTGGCAAAAACACACAGCTACTGATGGTGACTATGTTGAAAAAATGGTATTAGGTAGTTCAGAATTTACTCTATTAACTAGTGCTACTCTGCTCTTTGTATTTGTTATAGTTCGCATGGAAATAAATAGGTGGCATTTCTTTTGGGGTGACTTGCATATGAGAGGGCATGCATTTCCAAAAGAAAAATAAATTATTTCTGAAGAAAGCTGTTTACTCTGTCGAACTACAACTGTGTCTACTCCCAGGATAACAGACTTGCTAGGCGACTCCTTTCCTAACTTCCCACAATTTAAACTCACACAGAAAATGACAATCACAAGCCTTTTCAGGGAGTCTACCAAGTCACAATCCCTTCCATTTTAGCTTCCACTTAGTTTAGACATACAGTAACGTAAATCCAAAGAGCACGACACCAAATAAAATGTTGCTGATAATTCTATGTGCATGTGTAAGAGTTAAACATCACCTTGGTTATCCAGCTTTTCAACATGATTTTTCAACATTCTCCATTGTTTTCTAATGCTGTTGGTAAGCTGCTCTCGCACAGTTTCACATGACAGTTCCCACATATTCTCTTTATTGAACTCTCCAATGTCCTCCTCTAAGTCT
Organism: Gallus gallus; assembly: GCF_016699485.2. Classification (NCBI taxonomy): domain Eukaryota; kingdom Metazoa; phylum Chordata; class Aves; order Galliformes; family Phasianidae; genus Gallus; species Gallus gallus. Next base: position 16,193,814 of record NC_052539.1, on the reverse strand, counting down.
GAAAGTACCTGAAGAAATAGAAACAAAGCCTGATGCAACCCATCTTACCATTCAAAAAAATACATATTTAAATACGTATATAGATTTGTTTTACCAAAGAAAAGTAAAACCCTTATATACACTGAAAAGATTTTTTTCAGGTCCTTCCATTGCAAGCCTTCCAGGAAGTATTTTAATAATCAGATGGCTCCAGCACTGCAAGCTACCACAGACTTAAGCTTAACGAAGAATACTTACTGGCCCATCTTCACACCTTTCTTTAGGTTTTTGTTTCTGTGGTGGAAGAAGTGAAATAATCTCTTTCTTCATTTGCTGAAGAACTTTCTTCAGTTCAGCATTTTCCAATAAAAGTTGTTTTTGGCGTTGCTCATAGTCATTTAGCAGAACTTTGTACATTTGTTCCTCATTTCTGGAAGCAGAAATGTGACAGTAACAAGGTGACAACATAACAAATACCTCAATTAATGTTGTTCTAAAACAACTACAATTTCACCTGGCTTCCGTCTTATCAGTCCTCCACGCACCTCTCTTCCCATCAGCTCTACCAACATAATTTAGAACTTCCATAGCTACAAACGAAATGGAGATTTCAAAGCATGAAACAATGTGCAATTACATCAATATTCAGATGACACTTCTTTTACCTTTTTATGTAATTACTGTCAAAAGACCACATTACCCAAATATCCCCCTCAGTCTTAAGACTGAAATGAGATCACGTTGCCCAGCTTAACAAAGCAAGAGTAAAATAAATGAGGATAGAAAGAAAATTGTGTTTGGAAAGCCAGGGTGGGGATGTTATTCTATTTTATACACTTCTAAAGAACACCAGCACCCTCCATTACAGCTTTTATATAAATTGTGTATACATTATTTTAAAAATCACAACAGAATAGTAGTTCAAGCTCAATTCTCATTAGCTCTCAAGGAAGCAGGAAATAAATTTAAGATCTGGGTATTTTGACCTCAGTGATATTTCAATTAGCATTAGCAAGTTTGAGTAAAGAAAACATTAAGAATTTTGTTCACTTAAGTGTGAGATTTCTACAGATTACTGTGCAGATACTAAGTTACCTTCTGTTACTAAAATAGGTGTTCCCGCTACAGCATCCTAATGTGGTCTGTTTTACTTGCATGGTTTCAGAAAAGCAAAACTAACTCAGCAACAACATGAATAGTTGTCTTCTGATTCAGCAAACCAAACAAGCTCACTAAAATATGACATGCTATAGATGGCAAACAGCTGAGAGTTTTTTGGGGGGTGGCAAGAGGGATAAGAAAGTAAGAGTAGGACTTCCTTTACAATGACATCAGTCGACATTTCATCTAACAAAAAATTCTCAATACATTCAGTGTTCCACTGGGTACTTAAGCACGGGGGAAAAGTGATATGAACATACCTAAAATCAAATATAAACATTTTTAACATACAAAATTTACTGGTTTGCTATGGCACTCTACTTACCTATCTTTTTGTCCTTTTTGTTCATGACTAATTGATGTAAGCGTTCCTTTAATTTGTTGTATTCTCTCTCTTTCCTCTTCATATCATGATTGTACTGTGTTGCTCTACTTGAAATTATGTTCTGTAACTTCTGAACCTAAAAACAATCCCACAAGAAAAAGTTCAACATAGACACATTTCTTCAGAAAAACAAAACAGATGTGAAATGGTGCTTATACTAAACTATTTCTGGATAAAGGAACTGACAACAGAAATCAGGAGAACTCCCACAACCTACAGATTACCTAAGGCTTACCTTAGAAAATTTAGTTGCTTTTATGCACAAACCAACACAGTAAGGAATATATTATAATGTTACAGTCCTTAAGAAGAACCAAGTACATTTTTTGACAATTCATGCGATATCTTCTCCAATATCTTCATTACAAGGAGAAAGACATCTTTTTGACTTCAGTAAATAACATTTAGTACCTAATTTAACATTAAATTACGTTTATTAGGTTTACATCAAAAAACAACAAACTCTTTGTTCCTTTTGGAAAGCAGGATGGGAAAAGAGGGTCATACTATTTAGACCAAAAGAATATTAAAACAGATCACAAAGCACAATAGTACCAATAGGCTGGAAGGATTTTGACTCAGTTTTAACCCTGACAACATACAGCTAGCTCAACATGCCCAAGGTTTTAAGTTGGAACTTCTGAAGTTTTTTATATACAGATAATGCTGTGATTGCCTGCTGAATGTTTATGAATGAAGAGAACGTTTAAAGAAATTTAGAAGCATATAGTACAGTGTGGCAGGGATCACACGGAAACAAATACCAAACTAAGGATAGTGCTTTCTGATCTGGGTTCTTCCAAGACTCTCAAGTTCAATGGGCATGATCTTTCCCCCACCCCCTACCTTTTGCTCACTTCTAGAATGTAACAAAGAAAAAGTGCTTCCATACATGTACATCTGAGGATGTGACTGAATCCTACAGCTCCCTCTTGCTTCCATACATTTTTAAAAACACAAGATAATGTATGATCAAAAACCAAAAGCATAATAAAATTGTACATGCTTCTGTAGTGCTCTCCAGTAGAATCAGAACTTGGACCTATCCATTAAAAAATGTATTTAGTTGGTGTGCAATACGTCAGTTTCACTTCACTGAGAGACATTTACCAGCAAAAAACCAAAAAATATTCAATGTGAACAGCTACCAGAAACCTTGCAAAATCATCATTATTAAAAAAAAAAAAATCTATGTAGTGATTTGCATTGATGTACATAACTCACTTCATCCTTTTCATTTTTAAGTAACTGGTGCAAATTCCTGTTCTTGCTTTGCAGTTGTCTGTCTCTTTCCTGAAGGCCAACTATTTCCCTTTTAGATAACTCCAGCTGTTCCTAGAAAAAAAATGTTGACATTTCAGTACCAATACAAAATAGCTAAGGATAAAAAATAATGCAAAAAAAAAAAAAAAAGAGGCTAAACCACCTTGAGACAAGTCTGCCTGCATATTTGACCACCAATGTTTCACCTTGCATTCTCAACAAGTTCTATTTTCTGGACCAAGAACTCTGATTCTCCAGGAGATAGTAAGCAACATGTATGGGTCAGGAACGATTTTAGTGGAGAATTTCTCTTAAAAAACAATAGAATAACAAACGTAGATATGCAAGTTGTGACCACAACAAAGCAAATGGGACGTTTTACATAAAGCAAAACTTAACCTAAGTTTTGCCAATAGCTTCTGAGCAATCTTTATAAAAAGGCTTTGTGGTCGGTTACCCAAGAAATCCAGCAATGACAAAAAGAAATGCAAAAGGCGATACATAAGGAGAAGAGTGATGACACATACTAGAAAAGTTACCTACACAGGGTATTTCTTTTTACTGGTTACAGTTATATTGTGAATTTATCTTTTAGAGCCTGGCATATTCTTTTGGACAAGACTGAATGAGCTCAACTGAAGCATTCAACATTTGTTTTCCTTGATTAAAGAAATCATTAAAGAAAACTTCTAAGCAAGATTTCAGTTGTCTCATTAATTCATACCTCATTTAGGAGCTTTCAGATGAAAAAATTCAAAAAACAAGAATATCCATAAAAATACAATTGCAACTTAATACTGGAGAGGTAAAAAAAATTAACTGTTAAGAAAGTACATATCATCTTGTTTTCTACCTTTAATTTAGCATAGCAGTTCTGTAAGTGATCCATATCGCTACCCAGTTTCAGATGCTGCATTTCTACTTCTTCCTGAGCTCGAAGGTTCTTGTGTTGCAGTACAAGCAATTCATTCATGCAATTTATGATAGATATTAAGTTTAATTCCTTTCCTTTGGACTCCGCATAAATAGAAGGAAAGCCCAATGTTGTCAATTCCTGGTGAAAGACAAGGTGGAGAGGGGGGTGGAATAAATACCTGGATAAATCTCCCAGATGAACAGTATCAGTTAAAATCCTCTAAGAAGGCAAAAAAATATGTTCTTCTGCATACCAACTTCAGCTTCTGAGCATTCAGAAAGAAGCTTTCCAAACACAGTGCATTTTCATTACCAAAACTGACTTAAAGACATTTTCAAAAAACCTCCAATAAACAAGATGTGGCTTACCCTATTGAGATAGGATATACTCTGTTCAATATTCTCTTCTGTGCAGAAGGCACTGAAAAAGCTGTGCATGCTTTTGGATGAAGGCAGTGGCAAGCGTAGCACTTGAGCGTTCATGTTTGGGGGAGATATCTTTTTCTCTGAGGTATACTGAAATATATTTTTGCTATCTAAAAGTAAAAAACATTAAGAAACAATTCAGGGCTAGTAGTTCAGGACATCACATACAAAAAAACCTTAAAAATTAAATCCCTTTATTGAAATTATTATTCATAGATGTTCACAAATCTAGAGCTAAGAATGAAATAAAACACATAATAAACATACCACAACAACAATTTTAAAAGGACAGATAAATTCTACTGCATTCCAGCAGCATTTCTATTAAAAAAATTACTGTACATATTAGACTGGTTAATTTCATGTTAAATAAATCTCATGTTTAAAACCCTAATCTCTCTTTAGCAGCTATAATACCCTGGTGGAATTAGCACATCTACTAAATTTAAAATGTTACCAGATTACCTGATGACAGCACTGGCACAGCCACAGTCTTCCAATCTCCCATAGCAACAAAACAGGCAGGGTACCTGAGCAACCCGTTCAGCAGTGAAGTATTTAGTACAATTCCTGGCAATCTGCGTTACGTAGGCATCTCCTAGAATAGTAAGAGCATTTCAGATTAACAGCTAGAAGATTAAAGTAAACATAGGAGACAGACTACTAGACCTAAATCACGTGACATTTTTTCTTCTTCTTTACACTGTAAAGAACACCATAATCACAGTAAATATTATGCTGTACAAGTGATGCATCTATCTATACCTAGCCTCAGACTTAAGCATGTCTTTTAAACCATCAGCTTAGACTTAAACGCCATCTGCACATGAAAAGAATAAAGACACTGTAGATAATTCAATTGTTTCTGTTGATGTGTATGAGAGAAAACACAGCGAGCCAAACATCCAGTATTTTTCTGCTGTATAACCAGAAAGCAATTTTATCAAGAAAAGTTTCTATGAAGCTTAACATCAATCTGTCTTAGTAAGATTATTACATAAAGGGTAAAGAATATTCTGGAAGAGATTTATTGGCAGAGAAGGCAAAAGAACTTCTAGTACATATTTAACTATTCAACTTAACCTATACAATTTATTGTACTGCCTATACACAGCTATATTGCCTTTTCCCTGGGAAGCCACTTCATTCTTTGCAACATCTCCAAAATTGCTGAAGGACTGTAGAATAGGAAAAGCCTTATCCCATTGGCACAGTCACTCAGTATAGAGCACCATCCCTTTGAAAACCAAAAGAAACTCACACATTCATAAGAAGGAACAAGCTGATTGTCTCATCACCCTGCACTTCGCAGCATGAAGACACACAAAGCATTAGAGCTGGCCAGAAATTTAAAATCCAGCTCTGATGTTTAAGATCTAGACAGTCTAACTCATTAGTTGTTGTAGGAACAGCCAACCTTCAGGAAAACAAACTCTTCACCTGTCCAGGAAAGAAGGCTCCCATTTTTAAAAATTACAACTGTTGACCAAAATCTCAAGTCAGTTTGAGACGGATGCCATAGGTTTTAAGGTGTACAGACAAGTTTGCTACTAACTCCTCCTGGAGCTCTATTAACTGCACTCTTGGAAATGCAACTTCTGAAATGCTGACACCAAAACCTTGCTTTTTTATCATTGTGGGGAAAGCTATCACTTGGAAAAACAAACCGCTGTCTATTTAAGCCAATAGACAATCGCGGGTGATCTGTTACTCACAAGGTCTCTTGTGAACAGAGAAGAAACAACAAGAATCTCCTTATTGACATTTTAAAGCGTGCAAAACAGCATCCAAATTAACGTCAACTTTTTAAGGGGTTATACTGGTGCACAGCCACGCCACAGAACATTCCACACTAGGAAATAAAATAGCCCACTACATATTTCCGCAGGTTCATAAATATTCCTGGATGAAAAAGTACACAACTATTCCTCAGATGAGAGGAAAACGTGCAGAAAGTACTGAATTACACATCAGAAAGTACACATAAGACAGTGAGAAGACACAGTAAGCGTTGTAACAATCTAGCGGCCATTCTCATTCAAAAGTGAGATGTGTCCCTCTCTACATCCACATTTTTCAGTGTTTTCTTCCTGTAAAACTAAGATGTGCCAAAAAAGAGAGTGAATATTCAGATCCTAAAGGAAATGACTGACTTGATGTCTGTCATTTCTGATGTCCGTAAGGGACTCTTTTCATTTTTCCCAACGAAGTCAACCGTGCTTTTTAAAAATGTAATTCAAAGACAAAATAAAATGAAGACGCTTCTTACATGCTTATTTGGCTTCTGTTGGATCCATCAGATAGACAAACCTGCAAAGAAAGAGTGGGAAAAAGGCAAATTAAACTACAAATATTATAGAACGCAACTACAAGTATTATAGAATGTATTATAGAAGTATATATAGAACGCAATCCTGCATTCTAATAAAGAATTTGAAACTCAAAACACACAAATTCCATTAAGGGCTATTGGAAATTCTACAAAAATACTACCAACTCTTCAGATATGCAATTCATTTCAAATAACCTGGCTTCTATTCTTTAAGAAACCACACAACCCCTAAGAGATCTTGCCAGCCAAATTACCTCCAAGTACAATATCATCAATCCACAGGTCTTTACACTGAGAACACTGTTTTGACTCATCTACTAACCCACACAACACTTGACTGAAAGTGAAATCAGGACTAATGCACGTGGTAGAATGCAATGATTCTCCATGTTTTAGTTTTGCAATTTTGCATGCTGTGTTACTCGCAGCAAAAAGCCTTCTGAGGGCTCCTCTCCTCTGAAGCTTTGTTTCTAGGTGCACCAACAAGAGGATACAATGAAAATGAACAGAAAGACAGGTTCAGAAGGATGTCTAGCAATTATATAGAATGCAAAAATACAGAGGGAATATGAAAATGTTCATCTATATAATGCAACCATAGTCTTCTCACATGAAGGATTCTAGAGCTTTTTGACTTGAAAGGGCAACTTAAAGCACATACTGTTCAATACATCAGACGCACAAACATACACCACAAATTCACTATCTGGTGAGCACTAAACTAAAGAACTTCAGCTATTAAACCAACACCCAAAAGTAGCTTAAATTGTCCCTCAGCATCAGAAGAATGCACTAGCTTTGAAGCAGTTATCAGTTAAGAGCACAGTCAGCATTTCGTACTTGCATCATCTTTATATGCTGTATTTAGAACCGCACTCAGATGTGCACGAGACAATCCCCACGTCAGCTGCAGAAGGGAATGCCACAAGCCTTTAGTTCCGTGCTAAGATCATCTCATCAGTTCCACATGGCTTCTGCTGCCAGTTCAGGACCTCAGCAAGGATTTTTAAAGCTACCTCGTGATTAAGAATCATCAGCTACATTTCCTTGCCAATCTGGGCTGTTTCTCTGGAGCAACACAGCTCAAAATAGACTCACTGAAACATGCAAGAGCTACATATGAGCATCCCTAATGAAGATAGCGGGGATGCAAAATGAATTTTGATGCACCGTATTCATAAGAAACTCTGCCTTTAGTACTCTACAGTACCCCTTTTAATCACCACAACATACGGAGGAATGCGTTCAGTGCATATCCGAAGCAGTATTTGATTAATCATAGAAAAATAATAAAGTAGTACACAAGATTTAAAAGTGTTTGTGGGATCTCTCCGGGCTATCCAACTTAGCACAGGAAAGCTTTAACTAAAGAGAAAGGTCAAGAGGTTTCCTGCTTCAGTTTGTCGAGGGGGAAGAGGAGGAATTGAGTTGTTTTTCTTGTTTGTTTCCCTCCCCCCATCCCCAACCCTCTTAAATCCCGTTGGTAAAACACACAGTAAGAAGCTAAAAATAAAAAAATAAATAAATCAACATTTGCTGTTTCCTGGAATCTCATACTGAAACTAAAAAATCTATGGGTGGGAAAGAGGAGAAAAGAACAGGTTTCTCAACAGCCAAAGCTACTGTAACCACTTAATGATTTTCTTTCTGTGCCCATTCTGCCTATGCAGCTATTTCACTAATAGGGTTGGTGACTCACCCAAATATCTGTAATGACCCAGTGCCTGCCAGACATTACTTTGCCTGTTGGCAGTGTCACTTTTGTTCCAGTGATGAACAAGACCTTGGAGGATCTGGGGGCCAATTTCACATGGGGTGAACCCAGTGGCAGAGCCACCTCATTGCAACTAAAAAAAGAAATCTGAAAACAAAGAAAGTGTCCCCCGCCTTCCCTATAAACTCCTACATGATTCATTAACGTGCACCTTTCTTTTCACAAATAAGCTTTCCCTGAACTTTGAAAGCTACACTACAAATAGAGAAGCAAAAGTGGTTCTTAAAAATCACTCTTTTGCACTCTGGGGTGCAGGGGAGGGATTGTCAACGACTGTGCCAAGATTCAAGATAAATCAGATAAAGTGAGCCTGAGTTCAGACTGTCAAAATGCAAAACCCACAAGCAATAAGCACTAGGATTATAAACTTCACACATCGCAGTATACTTCTAAAAATCCGAATGTCACTTTTAAACTTGAAAGCAAGTAAGTGTAACTGAGTTAATAAAATTCTTTCAGGCAACTCTGCATCAGGAGAGAAAAGCTTGTAGTAGCACTGTACCGCGATCATATTACACCATCTGGTCATCTCTAAACTGCACAGGGTGTGACAGTGACCGGATGGAGATCAGCGACAAGTGGTGTCCCGCAGGAGTCAGTACTGGGAGCACTGATCTTTAACATCTTCATCAATGACATCAACAGTGCAAGCGAGTGCACCCTCAGCAAGTTTGCAGATGACACCAAGACGTGTGGTGCGGTCTGACATGCCCGAGGGATGAGATGTCATTCAGAGAGACTTAGATGTGCTCCAGCAGTGGGCCTTGGTGAACTCTATGAGGTTCAATAAAACCAAGTGCAGTGTCCTGCACAAGGGCCGTGGCAACTCCCACCATCAGTACAAGCTGGTGGATGTAAGGATGGAGCACAGCCCTACTGAAAAGGACTTGGTGATACTGGTAGATAGCAGATGAGCATGAGCCAGCGATGTGCCCACGCAGCCCAGAAAGCCATCCATATTCTCAGCTGCATCAAAAGAAGCATGGCCACCAGGGCAAGGGAGATGATCCTGCTCCTTTCCAGTGTGCTGGTGAGACCTCACCTGGAGTACTGCATCCAGATGTGGAGTCCTCAATACGCGTAGCTTATTGAGGACTCCACATAGCTTATCTCTCTTAGCTTATCTCTCTCCTCAGAGACGCGTAGCTGTCAAGAGCATGAACAGACAAGGGCCAAAACAGTGATCCCAAGGATGAAACATGAGGACAGGCTGAGAGCTGGGGCTGTTCACCCTGGAGAAGAGAAGGTCTCCAGGGAGACCTGAGAGCGGGCTTTCAGTATCTAAAGGAGAGGCTGTAAGAATGAAGGGAACAGACTCTTCAGTAGGGTCTGTTGCAACAGGACAAGGGGAAATGGTTTCAAACTAAAAGAGAGGAGATTTAGACTGGACATGAGGAAGTTTTTTTACAGTAAGGGTGGTGAGGCACTGACACAGGTTGCCCCAGAGAGGGGGTGGGTGCTCAGTTCCTGGAGACATTCAAGGTCAGGCTGGATGGGGCTCTAAGCACCTGATCAAGCTGTAGGTGCTCCTGTTCACTGCAGGGAGGTTGGACTAGATGATCTTTAAAGGTCCCTTCCAACTCAAAAGATTCTACGATACATGAAAAACGCATTATCTGGTAACCCAGAAAGCTTTTTTCCCTAAATTAAGGTGGAGAAGGAAAGGCGATCTTTGGAAAGAGCTCTCCTCATCCCTCCGTGTTACAATGTCATGGAAAAAATGTGAGTCAGCATCAACCGGAAAGCATCAACCAAACATTTCCCTTCCATATAATAAGTACTACAAATTCCAACAGATTTTGACTTAAAAAAAAAAAAAGAAAGAAAATTAAAGTGTTAGTTAGCATTTACTTAAAAGGCAACATGATTCCTTCTAACTACAGTTACATCTCAAGTTGAGCTGTGAATCTGCTTAAGGTTTTTACATTTGTCTAGTAATCCACAGATGCCAAACAGATGGCTTTTATCCGGATAAATCAAAGACATATCAGTCCATGTAAACTTAGGGTAACTTAGGGTACATACTAGTTGTCACAACTATAGGTTTACAAATGTATCCCTGATAACGTCACAAGAAACACACTTGTTTTATCCATGAAATCACCTTGAAGGTCCATATATCTCTTCCCTAGAATTTTGACGTTTATTCTCTCTCTATGGCTGTTTTAATAACAAAGTTGACAATTTGCACTAGAATATAGCTCAGATTTGGTGATAACTGCATATCTGAAAGAGCTCCTTTACCTGTATAAACCTATTACAGTCGTAGTGACCTTTCGTTAATACTGTAATTTCAATGACAGGTCCTGCAACCAAAGCAGACTCCAGATATTTCCTCCCTGCTCTTACAATATTGTGGCAATTAAAAAAAAGAAAGAAAGAAGGGGGGGGGGGGGGGGGGGGGGGGGGGGGGGGGGAGGGCAGGGGGCACAAAAGGGAACGTCCTTTCACTTAAATTCTAAGAGAACATTTATTTAACATGTGTCAATCTTCCAACTCAACTTATCAGTATTGTCAAAAGTAACCTCAACAGGTAAGACCACCACTCAGCCTGTGGGTACTGCTAAGTCTTCCTCACTATGAGCACACCAACCCAGAATATCCCTTACCTATGTTTTTCAGATCTATTTTACTTAACAAGTTGTGAGAAAGTTGTAAGAAGAAATTTCTTTGATATTCAATACGTGAAACCACACACAAAAAAACCATACCCTTAGAGCTGATAAAATGTGATGTGTGATAAATGTTCTCTTATTGCCTTTGTCCCAAACACTCAGGTTACAAGGTCTTATCTACTGCCTCAACATCCAGCTCTACCTTCAATATACACATGAATGTTATCAGTGCAATCTCTGAAAAAAATCAGAACACGTGGAAATATTTCATCTGGCTCCCAAAGTCCTGCTCCACACTGAGCTAATACTATGGATCTTTGTATCAGCGTTTTCCTACTGCTAAAGAATAGATCTTTTTTTGTTAATCTTCTGAATTTCATTCCTCTGTTGAAATCAAAAACCATTTGCTACACATAGCAGGATATTCTATTCCAGCTACAAGGCCTTCGCATATCATGAATACATAAGAAAGCATCAGGACCTCCGTCTTCTGTAGTTCCTCCTTTTCCTGAGCTGTAGCTTTAACCAAATTCCATGATTTCGCTGTCTCTGCAAGCAGAAAGCACTTAAAAAGAGAGGGGAGAGAGTGCAAGTCTCACCAGTTCCTAAAGCTGACAATATTTACAGGGCAGAGCCAGATCTAGCATTCCAGCTCGCAGAAACGATGCAATTCACAAGGTTCAGTGGGCGTAACCTGTAAGGTAAAATAGGTGGCAGGTAAAATGAGTGGAAGGTCGTCAACGTAATTACTTTCTCTAATGAATGCCAGAAGATTCAAGGAAGGGTTGCCCTGTAGACTACAAGAGTCACAGAACAGATGTTAGCTGCCAGTAAATATGACCGGTGAAATGTCACCCTAACTTAAAGTAGAAGAAACATTAACAAGTCTGCTACAGTGCACTGAAAGAAGGAATGAGCCAACATGCCTGGGCAAGAAAGCATGACTGGATTTCCAAAAAACTTTTCACAATGTTTCCTACCAAAATCTCCTAAGCTACCACGCCAGGCGATTTACTAATGACTGATTATTGGAGAAGAAGGAGAAATGGTAGGAAAAAGTTAAATATTTTCCCCTTCCTTCTTCTTTAAGTATTGTATAAGTGTCATACGAAAGCCCCAAAGAGACAAAAATTAGAGTCACAAACAGGATCTGTTTGTGGCATTTCTGTTCTTGGGAGAGCTTTCAAAGGTGCTGGGTAGGTCAGTGAGAAAGTTTACTCATGGTACAGAGTTATTCAGAAAATAAACACTAAGATTGAATGATAAGAACCCCGAAAGGTTGTATTTGTACGACACAAATGGTAGTAAAAACCCACATTTGTGAACTATTATTATTATTAGGGAAAAAGAAAAAAAAAACACAACACCAACTCAGCTATGTACTTAAACCAACAGGCTCTATGTTAAGCATTATCATGCAAGAAGAGATCACAGAGTCACTGTGATTACTCCTCTGGAAGTAACAGCTCACAGGCAGTTAACAAAACATTGGAGCCCAGGACAGAAAAAAAATGAACATCATAATGGCTCCATACAAACACTGAGCTTCCCCAGTTGAAATAGCACACATCGTTATGACCTTCCCTACACAAAATGCAGAAAACATCTGAAGATGGTGGAAGAAGGTCAGCCGATGCTTCCATACAAGAAATTAATAAGCTATGACTTTTCTGCTAGAGCAGCTAGAGAAATGGGACAAAACATGTACAGAAAAAACGTACTGCTTCTTTTAACACAGCAGCTATGCAGAATTAAATGAATCACTTAACGTGAAAGCTGGAGAAGAAGCACTGTTAAATCATAGACTCGCATCACCATGTGCTGGGAATGCAAACTACATAAGCTGGCTGAAATCGTATGAAAGACACGCATCAAAAGCCATCAGATGTAAGCAGAGAAGCAAGCTCTGCTCAGAAATCCTTCAGCTCCACAGCGCAGTGTGCAGGGAGGACACTCTGACAGAGGCAGTGCTGCCTAGCAGCCTCTGCTGATCGTCTTTTCCTTCCAATCTGCTGCCAGCTGCTTTCAGAGACAAGCCGAGCCCGAGGAACCTGGGATCGCCTCCCGTGCCCTCTCCAGTCCAGCCAACGACTGACACTACGCTTTTTCTCTCCCGAAACAGAAAGAACGTTTTCCTCCCCCACTACTTTTCTGAAACCTTCATCAGGGGCATCAAATCCTGTCTCAGTTTTACTGTTAACGTTTACCTCACGCATCCACGCTCCATCCTGCACGCCTCCCGATTTGAGCCCTTCCCCTGAAATCCCGAATTCCTGTCATACTTGGCAGCACACGGAGCCCCGTGTAAGCACCTCACCGGCAGCACAGCGCCCTGCGCAAACAGGGGCTGCAGTAACACTACGAACACATCCCGTGCTACAATTCTATCCTCAAATCGAACGGAGCCTTGCTGCAAACCGAATTTTTGCGTTTGTTTTCCAAAGAAGTAGGCAAGCAAGCCAAAGCTGCACAGGCAGCGCCTCCCGCAGAGCCCCCACTCCCACCCCGCGCTGAACGCAGCCAACCGCGCTCACACCGCCCGGCAGCGCCAGGGCTCCCACCTCCCGCGGTCGCTGCCGGCCGCCCCGCGGACACCGCCAAGGCGCCGGGCCTGCCTTCCAGGGACGAGCTTCCCTCAGCCCTGCCGGTCAGCCCGGGCCTGCCAAGGAGCATCCGCCACACCGCGGCGGTCCGCGGCGGCTTTCCCCCGCGGGCAGCCCGGAGCCAGGGCGAGCCGCGACCGCCCCGCCGCCACCAACGGCCGCGCAACGCCCGTTACCCGCCGCGCCCGCCTCCCTCGCCGCCGGTGAGAAGGGGCAGGAGGAGGAGCCCCACGTAGCACCACCTGCTGCGGCGAGCAGAGACGGAAGAAGGGAGGAGGGACCGGCTCCCGAAGCAGCTCCGCGCGGCCCCGCGTCCCGCAGCTGCCGCCGCGTCGACCCCGCGCCGGGCCCCAGCGCCGCTCCCATTGGCCGGGCGGTTGCTAGGAGACCTCCCCCACGGGTCCGCACCGCCCCTGCGGGCCGCGCCGCACCTGCTCGGGGCAGGACACCTGTTGGCGGGCCGGGGCCGCGGGGCAGAGCGGGCGGCTGCTGTGTGACAGACCGCCCCGGGGCGGGGCGCGGCCGGGCACGGAACGTCGTCTGCTTCCTCCTAAGAGTGTAATAAGCATTTCGTTGTGCCGTGTTGGGGGCAGCTCGTCTGGAAAACGCGTTTCAACGCCGGCTTACCGAGTCCCAGTCTCAGTGCCACGCTTCTCTGAAGCACCTGCAGGGTTGGGGACGCCACCACACTGTCACCCTCTCTGTCCTGACATCCAGTCCGAACCTCCCTTGGTGTGACTCCGTGGTGTACTGCATAACGTCAGAGTTAGCATATTCATTGAGCTATTGCAAAGGAAGAACGTTCATTAACCACAAACCCAGTCATGCATGCCAACCCGCTGTATAGCATCGCTATCTTGTGAGTGTGATAAGTTTATAGGATGAATTAGGGAAACGAAGAAATCCTACAGGTCTTTACCTCCTCATGTTTTTATTTGGCCGTTATCCATAGTCCGTGATTACCTTCATTATTAGGCTTGCAAGACTGCAGCCTTCACTCACATCCCCATTGATTTTTCTTCATACCTTCAAATCCAAGTCCATCAAATTCTGTGATCATGCATGTGCATACCCACAATATCTAATTCTCAATTCAAAAGCTACCATCAAAGAGAAAATTGAAGTAATTGCGACAAAATACATAATTTTAACTAACTGTATAATTACATGCCCTTTAATAAATTCAGCTATTCAGCCAGGCTGGCAAATATTGATGAGCATTATCCGTGGTCAGTGTAAGAAGGCGGTAACAGGATACTGGCTGTATCACTGAAAATTAGCATTTCCCTTGACAGAGTGACAACGAGGACAATGATGCTCTGTGGCATGCAACAGGGGATGAAATCTCAAAAGGAAATGAATCCTAGAGGTTCTCCTGCCACAAACATAGCTGTGATCCCATTACATTTCCTACACACGTCGTTTTCTGCTTCCTGAATCTTTTGCATTCAACGTTCCAGGTTCTCAAAGTTCAGCTCGAGAATGAAAAATAAGGCCAAAACCAGTCTCTCAAAGTTCTCATCAAAACTTATCTCCCAGGAATGGAGTTTGCTCTTGTTATTGGGACTGGAATTAAGGCTATTTCTCTTTTATGTAGGCAGACCGTGATTACTTCACCGTGTGGATAGAAAATAACTATTACAAGGTTACTACACTGATTATCTTGCTGTGTAGGCAGCATACTCCCAGTGTTTGCAGAAATACCGTTTGTTGGTTTGGCAGTAACAGTAATAAATATTTGTAATAACGTGTTCTTTTTAGAGCTTAGTTCATAGGAAGTCAATCCTTGCAGTGCAATATACGTATATTTGTTTTGTTTTATGACTCAGGTTAATTGCAGAAACTTTGGACATCTGTGCTGCAGCACTGCTGCAGGTGCACTCTTAGAAGAAAGTAGTCTTACACAGAATATAATATGTTAATTGTAATAGCAAGTGAGACAACAGACATTGTTCATGGCAAGGATTAAGTTCCTGCAGCTTTGAAAGATAATGGATGGGATGGGTGTTGCTGAATTCCCTTTGTCTATTTGATCTTAGCAGCTGTTTCTGAAGTTGGTGCTATTCGAATGAGAAATCCCCAAGTGCTTTGCTGTGTATCATGGGTTGGGTTTTGTTTATGTTTTAAAGGGCTGGCCAGGAACAGAGAAGTCTTTATGGGATGCTTTCAGGCAATAGAATCAGAGGAAACTCTACCTTATAAAAAGTAGCCTAACGCTGCTCTTCATTCATAATGCACTAACTCAGTATAACATAAGACTACCTAAGCCACGGTGACAAGAATCAAACCTTTTCAAAGTGGTTCACACCAAGGTGGTAGGTAGGTAGGATTTAGTGAGGAAAAAAGCGTGGTCCAATTGGAGATTTTGGTTCTTAAGAGATACAGTAGGGGACACCAAGAATTTCTTGTGCTCTCTTGAGCAAACTTACCATAAATATGCTGTAGCTGATGTCTGGTCTTTGACAGTAACCAAAATTTTAAGACTGAAATTCCTTGAACAGTTTTCTGTTTATTTTTCGTACTTATAGTTTCCTTGCCTGAGTTGAATCTAATTGATGGAATGATCTGGAGATTCACTTTGCATTGCAATTTTGCAGCTTAAAAAAACCCAAACAAACCAGTTTTGGTATTTCATAGCTGTTCCTTTCTGTGATATGGATCATTATTCTTAAAATTCATTTGTCATATTTCTTTTATAAACATAGCTTATAGAATAAATGGATAGAGAAATTTAGAAAATGTATGTATCCTTTATTCTTTGTTATTCTTTGCTAAAATAAAAATAATAATAAAAAAGTGGGATTAAAAAAGACACTGAAGTACCTGGAGGGGTGGGGATTAAAAGGATGCTTTGTGAAATAGAATACAAAATGCACCTCTATAAACTTAAAATTAAGTAGAATTAAACCGTAACATGGACAAGAAAGTAAAGAGGCAGCGACAATTCAGAAAGAGATGGAGTGATCCACACTGTGTTTGCACTTGAATTCAAACTCATCTTTTTAAGTACATTCAAAAATGCTGTTTGCTGGAGTGGTTTCTATAGCAGTGTCCTGCTTCATTACAAGTCAGCAGGGCTGATGAACCATCGACTAGCAGATGCTCATTAAAATGTCTGATCCTGTTATGCAATAGGCCAGTGGCAGTCTGCGACGCCTTTATTGTCTCTTGATGTAAGACCAGTGCATCTCAACAAAGCCCAGCTCATAGGGCTTTCATGTCTCTTTTGTGGACGTGCACAAAAATAACCTCATAAGCCAGGCTGTGTGTTGTACTGTGCACTGTAAGCAGTTTAAGTTCTGCTCTCAGTTGCAGCTCATTTATTAAAAGCTCCAGCTGTACAGTGAGCTTAACAGATACATCTACCTGTGCAGGGCCCATTGGAGGCTGAGTGCTTTCTGCCATCTCTGAAGATGCAGGCACCCACAGCAGGATTTAGGTGGAGTTTACATACCGCAGGTTACCTGTGTGATCCAGACCCTCCTCTTTCTCCCTGTATGACATCCACTGGCCCACTGTATAAAAGACTTTCAATTTTTGTCTGCAAGTCCTTCTGCCTCTTGCATTCTGTCTGTCTGACACTGGCATTTCAAGCCAATCTCTGTTAGATAATAAAAACTAGATAAAAGGAGGCTATCCTTCCCCAGGGGTTTGATCAAAGTGATGCACAACAACATTCATAAAGATATGCAGGGGATGGAATGTTGTTGCCCGGTAAGATCGTCCTCCCTTAAGTCTTCATATCAAAGGAGTACTACAGAACGCAAACTAAACATCAGGATTGAGGAAGGTGCAATACAAAAGGGGTGATGATGTTGCAAAATAAATAAATAAATAAATAAATAAATAAATCCAGGCTCCAGGTAAGCTGCGATAAGCACCTTGCTTGCAGTCACCAAAGCCTTTTATTGGATTTATCCCAAAGTGCTCTCGGGAAAAGAATACATCAGATGGCTACAACACATGTAGCAACTCGGGTTCGCTTCTGAAATCTTCTTTTAGACTTTTTTTTGGAGTTCAAGAAATTACTTCCATGAAGTAAGGAACAGCACAGACGATGCCACTTAATTCAACTACATTGAAGTGTTTCAGAGATGCAGAAATACTTCATTAAATACGCTGATCATAGCATCTGTAGCAACTCAAGACATGAAATAGCTGTTCTTCTTTACTCCCTTTCCCATGCTACACATACCCTATCTTCTGAGAACGTACACAATATTTTCCATTCCTGCTTCGATCTCTATGAGAAAAAGATTCACAAACATTTGTTCAAGACCTTACATTTATGAGATATTACTACAGACAGGGCTAAACATCACTGATTCTGGTGAACTCAACTGCTCCTTTTCATCAGGATAGCTGCTGAGACAGTTGGGCAAATACCATTACCAAACACTAGGGCATTCAGAAATGTTTGTAATTGTTGTAATGTGTTTGTAAAGAGGAAGAGCAAAAGTAGCATCAAGGAGTTGAAGAGAAACTCACGCATGGTTTCTGAAAAGCTGCAAAATAGCATTTCAGGGAAAAGTGGTGAATGAAAAATGAAGTGCAGTGTCCACAGAACTAGGCTCTGGTTTACCTGACTCCTCCCTGGTCACGACAACAAGACTTATTTTATCATCAGCAATTAAGCATGTCTGCATCATTGTTCAGTTGCCCAAAGTAACATGCAGAACTTCAAACTCTCTTTGGCTATGAGATGAAAAAGGAGGAGGAGCTATAATTAATATTATTATATTAAACGCATGGGAAGCGAGGCAGCAAAGCATTAAGTGCATATTCATAGAATGGCTTAGGTTATTTTCAGGAGAGTCCATTTCACAACCAGGAGGTGTAATTTGTCTTCTTGGCTACAATTTCAGATCATCAATTTCTTTTAAATTAAAAGTCAATATAAATATGCCTCTGACTCTCTCACACAAGCTTACTATTCATTTTCCACTCCTATGGAGCAGCACTGGCTTAAGAATTACCAGGAACCTTCGTGCAGGTACAAATGTCCTACTTCCACAAGGAGATTCACTGCACCATCATTTATTGACTGCAAAGAAATTACACAAGCATCAGAAGAGAAGAATTAAAGCTTTCATCTGCTGCCACTACGAACCACACAGGGAAAAGATTTAGGAACATAAAATTTCCATAATGACACTCCACCACAGTACAGTCCTTTCAGAGCGAGGCCCACAAAATAAATCTAAATGTCAGAAAATCAACAGATTGTAATGATTTCAGTCTTGCATCTCTTCAGCTGGTCTGTGACTAGCTTGCAGAGCAATTAAACAGCAGTTATCCACTATGAGCACAGCTGATACTCCTGTTCTTAAGTGTCCTCAGCTGCAACTGGGTTCAAGTGACTCTGCTCCCAAGAGGGGTGCTCCATGTAGCACTGCTGAACTGCAGTGTGAGCTGGGGAGAGCTTGCCACTTGAAGTCACTTAAATCAAAATCCCTTTCTTTGCTTTAGGATGAGCTCAACAAAAGCATAGGAAAACAATTTTGTCTATGGTTCTATATTACTCAGTCTAGCAAACGATGATTCACGTAAGTACTACACGCACAAATACTGTTCTCCAGTAGGAAAAAAAAAAAAGACTGTTGAAACAGATCACCAGCTGAAACCATTTTGCAAAAATACCGTATTCAAACTGACATCTTAAAAATAAAATCACTTTCTGGTTAAAATGTAGGAAAACATTTTGGAAATGAGCAGTATCTCTCAGCTGTGCTGAGAAATACCTCTGCTGCAGAAAGGAGATGGCGTGCCTCTGCATACTGTGCCTCCAAGAGAAGCAAGGACAGCAACAAAAAAAAGAAGCAAAATAGTTTGAAGCCTGAATGTTTAAAGATGATATCAAAATCTTCGTAACGTGAGTTGTTTTCTCCTTAGTTCCTAATCTGAAACCTGCCCAAAGAAACTTCTCTTTAACTTATACCCACCCAGTTTAAGCGTAGCAAACGCTGCTAGCACAATAGCTCTCTGTGACTAGAAAGACAATTGTAACTTGTTCTTAATGCTCTTGTGGGTAAGTAGTTCAAGAAAGGTTTTCTGTTATTTGAAGATACAGAGTGAACTGCTTTAAAACTGCACGGAGAAAAACAAACAGACCTTGGAAAATGTCCCTGAGTGAAATCATTCGTGTAGAAGTGGTGTCAGAGGGTGCATTCCAGTAAACACCGCAACAGCCCACTCATCGCTTCAGGGGTTTTTTGAGAGGCTGTAGAAACAATGTCAGGTTGTGTGTTGTGGGGATGGTAACAGCTGCCTTGCTCATCGCTTTGGCCGCTGGCTAGGCTGGGATACATAGGTTGTTTGCCAGGTCTCTCTTAAATCAAAACTGACATTCTACTCTGTACACCCAGATTTACAAGAAACTGAAGTGTTCTGCTAAAATGAGGCCCAAGAAATCTGTTTATACAGCTTTGGTTGAGCATATGAAGAACCCGCAGTGAAAAAAAAAAGGCCTATATTTTTTTAAGAAATAGTATCAGGGAACACGGTAGGAATGGTTTGTTGTCATATCAAAATAACCTAAATAAACTGCAAAAGAAACAATAGGACGCACGGAAGGTTTGTGTTGGGTTTGATCAGAAGTTATACTGCCGCTTTTGTCTGTCTGTGCATAGATGACAGTCACATTCCCTGGTGACTGAAGTACACATGCTGGATTTTGAAATGGAGTTATAACATCTATGGTTACAAGATGAGGTTAGGGACGCCCCGGCTGGAGTAACACGATCCTGATCTTAATTTCAGACAACCAGCATTTGTGTGTGTGTGTGTGAAATTGCCAGTAGAAGGAGGAATAACGGTGTGCATGCATTTCATGAGGAGAGGAAAAGAAGAAAAAAATCTTTCATTTCCCTTGTATAGTATCTGTAGGAAAGTGCTCGTGTGTGACACCATAAGCTAATGTAGCGCGAAGTTTTAGAGCAGCCAACCGAAGGTATTGCTGTCTGCATTTGCTGCCTTCACCCCTTGCTGGAGGTGAGGTCTCGAGGACAGCAGTGAGAGCAGCTGACAGCAGGATGCTCCCTCCCCCCCCAACCTTGGTACCAGCACCAGGAGAGAGGTCTGCAGGGTGGGAAAAGCACGGGGAATTAACCACCGGTTTGAAAGAATCCTGCACAGTTCCAGCGCAACCGAGTGCAAGAAGCGTGGTGGCTTTGGTGCTGTCACCTAGCACAAAGGTGGAAGGAAAGCCTCCGCCTTTTGCAGGTGCACCCTGCGAACAGCCCAGCACCCGGTTCTCAGCGCTGCAGGGGGCAGCGCTTAGGGGGGGGTCGTTCGTCTCAAGGAGATCAAGGCGAGCAGCGGCTCCGAGGGAAATCAAGCGACTGCGTGCAGTGAAAGCCACGAATCATTTCAGAACCAGCCTCCTCTGGTTCGCTCTGCAGCAAATCGCACGTGCTGCCGCTGTTGCAACTGCACCGCCCGAGGCGCCGAGCCGGCCGAGGCGTTTCGGTGGAACAAGAGTGGCACCCAGCGGTCAGGAGCCGAAGCTCGGGGCGGGCCGGCAGCGGGCCGCGTCCATCCCGGCGCTGCTTGGGGCTGCCAGGCTCCGCTTCGGTGTGCTGCGCCGGCGGCCCGGCCAACACAGCAACGGACGTTGCACAGTCCGGGGATCAAATGGTGAATTCTGTGTGGCCCGAAGGAATTGTAGAGAGGGCATCGCGGACTCTGGTGCAAACGCACTTGATTTGAAGGCCCTGTTCTTGTGATGAGGTCAAGGAAACTGGAATGTGGCATTGCAGCCAGGCTCTGTTTGGTGCCGCTGATAAATCAGCAGATGTAATTCTTGGAAGGTTGTAAATCCTTGATGTGTTTTTTTTGCCGTATCTCAGTGAGTTGTGTCATGTCTCCTTACAGGCCATACTAGGAAAACACCACTGGATGGAGTAGCTTTATGCCAGAGGGCACCCCTTTAAGGTTAGGTGGAGAGCAGCCCTTTGCACTGGGCTGATCACCGCAATGCCCATCGCCTCACCTGGGAGCTGGTCCTGGCTGGCCTGCCGCTTCTGGCTCCCCAGCCCCTACAGAACTGAAGAACACAATTTTGTCCTTTAGATTTTTTTAAAAACCAGGTTTTACTCCACCAGACCCCCGGGGAGCTCATTTGCACCCATCTTCTGCTATTTTATTTAGATTGCAGCTAAAGCAACAAACCTGACCCTGCCTGCGTAGTGACCAAGGTACCTGCTACGGTCTCATTTCTGCAGCAAACAAAATGCTAAGACTGAGATGCTGCCATACCTCTGGACAAAAAAATATGCTAAGCAAAGCTAGTAAGTAGAGTAATTTTCCCCTCAGATATACTACCAACAACTCAAAGGCCTAAAGATTTATCCATGGGGCTTGGTTTTCGGTTGTCCATCTTTGCATTAACAATTGGGCTACATTCACATGCCCAGCAGTGAGAAAATTAAGTACATATAATCCTGGACTCAGATCTCTGGAGTATTAATACACCATCCTTGATTCTCACAAATATGCTCTGAGTGGTTTATCTGTATCATTTTCGCCTTATAAGCTAAACTTAGCTTTTACTTTTGAGTAACATCAGAAAATATAAACCAAAACTTTCCAGCTGTCTGTTATGATAACTTATACTTAGGTCAGAAATGAATGATAACTATAAGCTCTGTAAGGCTTAACACATTAATGATTTATACACTGCCTTAAAGACAAAGTTTGTATTTCCTGCCAAATACAGAAATACATTGAATTTAAAGTGTATCTCATGACATCCAGGACATCCGACAGAAAAAAAAAATAATCAATCAATCAAATGGACAAACAAAAAAACTCTGCACAAACTCTTTGGGAAGTTCAAAAGAGTTTACTGTCCTTTAAATTAATTACACGGCTGCCAAGTGGCAGAAGGGATGTAGAATGGGGGGGAGGGGGAATCTTGTTCTGCTGTGGTTAAGTTGATGCTTTCTGATAATAAAATATGTCTGCTGCTATCCCATATGTCGTGTGTATTTCCTGTATGAAATTCTGGATTCTGATTTTGTACAGATTTACCACCACCACCTTTCTTTTTCTTAAAATGTGTTATGTCCCTACCCTGTCCACGTTGAAGTAAATGTAAAGCTTCCCACTGACTGCAGTGGGAATCGGATTAAGTCTCTAAAACAACAATTACATGGCTAATTGCTTTTTACTGCTCACTTAAAAATGCATTCTTTGAAACAGTACCAGTATTTGTAAAAGGCTGAGAGTTTAATGTGGCCAACTATTTAGGTTATTTGGAGACCTATTTTCCACTAGTGCCTGGGGATTTAAACAAATGCTATAAAAAAGTGTTATTTACATTCTGCATTTGTAACAGAAGTGTTTATATGGCACCGCTGTTCTTCACAGTGATTTCCTCTACATAGCAAAACTCACTGCTTTGGAGTCAGTGGGAGATCTGCTATTGGCTGCGTTCTAACTGGAACTGGGAACTAATGCAAGGAAAAGGCAGTGCAGGTTTCCAATAATTCAGGGGAAAAAAAGAAAAAAAAAAGAAAAAAAGAGGAAAAGAAGAAAAAAAAAGAGGAAAAAAAGAAAAAAAAAAGGAAAAAAAGAAAAAAAAAAGACAAGTGTTGTGAAAGACTCTTCACAGAGCTGTGCTACTGGCTCTCACTCCTGAAGATCATCCTTACCTGTCTACTCCAGTCCTGAGAGCCTCTTGAGCAACAAAAGACTGTGTGTCAGTTTGGCAGTGACAGTAACCAACGCCTGAAATGACTGCGGTACACTGACAGTAGTTTGGAGAACTTCAACACTATTCTGCAAGTGGCAATATGTACCAGTTCAGTGCTCTGAATTGCAGTCCTCTAGAATGAGTGCATACAAAACGCACATGAAAGCGATCAGAAGATTCTGCAGAAATTAATTAACCATCAGTGAGCCTTTACTTGGCCTCCAAGAATGAAATAAGTAGTCACCGAAGGAAAACAGCACAATCCTCTCCCCGTAAAATCTACTGAAAGAAACAATCTAATCAAAATAACTCTGAGTTTAACAAGCATGGCCAGGAGGAGGTCTGCAAGATCTGAGTTTGGCTGCATGCCTAATGCCTGCTACTACAGAAGCTATGACTTTCTTCATTACCAGCATCCCTCCAGAATACAAAAACCCAATCTCTGCCACAGAGCTCCCTCAATATGTAAAGTGCAAAGATTAGGAATCCTTTTAAACATGTATAGCAGGAACCCTCTGCATAGGCTTAGGGATAATTCTGAATAATACTGTTGGACAACATGGGGAGGCAAGTCAAATCTGGGGGAATAGATGAAAACGCTTAAAGAATTTTCTCTGCCTATAGATCTATTGATGAAAAATGCATTGAGAGTAGATGGCCTTAAAAAAACGTTTATCTACACACAAAATAACTGATGAATAACTAAAATGAGCACGCTGTGAGTACAGAAATTAAACTGGGGAGTATCTATACACCCATAGAATCAGCATTACTTCAGAGTGATGTTTATGCAGATTCTCTAAGAGGACCAGAGCTCTCCAAGAAATAAAAGCATGTTATCTCATGACAGTACACTGATAGACACACTGTTCAGATTTAAAAGCATTTTAAGAACATAACTGTAGTAATTCTAAAAAAGCCACAACAGTTTTGGTATACAATACTATTCCTTGAGCTGGTATTAAAGTAAAATATACTCTTCTACTAATTTAGTAAAGGTAAATAACTTAAGAGCAACCTAGTAAAATATCCCAAAGTTAAGACTGGCACATGAGCACTTTGTTTTCCAGGAATCTTTGATAACTGTAAAAGGTTTTTCCTTTTACAAAAGCATGGGCTGAGAAGATGGCTCCAAACCTTTATTTTCTTTATTTGCAGCCCTACATTTCAACCTTTGATTGCAACCACAGTTTTACCCTAAAAGCTTTAACTTTTATGCAGTTTAAAATCTCATGGTCAACTTTATCTGCAGAGCATAATTTTCTGTGTCATTACCATTTGATTAGCAAGATGTTACTCTGATGCCAGCGCAAACATTTTCAGTACAACTAAGAACCTTGTGAAACTAGAGCAAGGGCAATGCTGGAGATTGCTGAACACAGCAAAATGGAAGGACATTAATGTGTGATGTAATGATGCTTAACTTTGTCATATACTATAACGGCACTAGATCAAGGATTTCTGGACTAAGGAAAAGTGGTTGTGTGGCCAGATAGCCAAGATAAAAGAAATGACCTGTTGCATCCACGCAGCTGGTTAGTTGCATCAAACGATTCTCCTCATCAAACCCATTTTCTCAGTGATGCTCTCCCTCTTGCTGGAGCTGGGCAGAATCTCACTCCTCAGCGCTGTGGTCAGAAGAACAGCATTACATTTGACCAGAAAATTCCAAGAGAAATGCAAACATAACACAGCTATAAAATAAACCCAACAAAAATGATATCCCACAAGCTCTGTCATTGTTCATAGAATCATAGAATGATTTGTGTTGGAAGGGACCTTTAAGACCATCTAGTTCCAAATCCCTGCTGTAGACAGGGACACCTCCCACTAGACCAGGCTGCTCAAAGCCCCATTCAGCCTGACCTTGCATGCTTTCAGGGAGGGAGCATCCACAATCTTGTTGTTTTTATCATTTTACCTCACATCACCCCAGCATTTTTTCCAACATAAAGAATGATGATTTTAGAGCTCATTGCCCAGCTTTCACTGAGCCAAGGTCCATTCCTATGGCAACAGGAGATGCAGCTGGCCATGAGGTTGTCAGAAGGCTACAATGCTCAGCTCCGGTGCCTACGCAGTACAAGGTGTAGCTGTTTGGTCAGAGTTATACACTGGGACGTGATTGCTGACATTAGTTTGAATAGACTGTGGATGTGATGGCTCAGGTGGCCTACAGAAGAATTTGTTCATTATAATAAACATTGGTTAGATGGAAGCACTGGTTTAGAAGCCCACGAAGTGCCCACGATCAGCAGTGATTTCTGTTTTGCTGGCAGCAGGACAAATGTCTCTAGCTTGCCTTGCCGCTGGCAAGACCAAGAGCAGCAGCCAGGGATGCTGAGCTGCCCTCTGCACCAGCAGGGCTGACGCAGGCAGCAGAACCCAGTTAGACACAGCTAACCCAGCTGGGGGTACCCTAGCCCCCCAAGTGACCCACGGGTGCAACTGGATGGAACTGTCCTATCCTTTCCCCATGACCAAAAGCTACCTGCAGAGACTTTCACCGAAGCCCTCCTGGCCCACCTGCTGCCTGCCCTGCAGCATGCAGCAATAGCCAGCGCAGCACATGTGACATGCAGGACATGGCATAGAGACTTTGTACCTCTAACAGGATTTTCTGCCTGCACAAATGCCAAAAGTGTAGCACAGCCTGCTCCAATTTAGAGCATATTGAATTGTAAGGAACTAACTAGAAAAGTACATGGGGAGTGTGGCATAACACTGAGCAGCATATGGGTATTCTGGTTTCTCATGCCCACATTATGTCTAGCATAAATAAGCTCATTTCTCACTGACATAGTCTTAAATTATTCCATACTGAAATGGAAAAGAGGACCATGCTCATCTTCCACACCATCAAGTAAAAACTAGTTGTCTGAAGCCAGAAAACACTCCCCTGACAGCCTTAGCACATGCCATAAATCTTTCCCTGGGCAATGATTTTCCTCTTACTGCACCGCCTGTCCTCTGACTCAGCAGAAGGTTACCAGCAGGATGACATGGAGAACTGTGCTCCAGACACAGAGCACCTCCCCTCCTGGCTGCACAGCCTGGCCTTCTCCTGCCAGAGTCCCTCCTGGCACGACAGCGCTTTCAGACATCCTCATTGTGCTCACACAGCCTTCTCCTGGAGCCTGCAAGTAATGAAGAAGCCGCACCAGCTGCCAGCAGAGTGCCCTTTGGACTAACATTTTTCAAGTGGCCTGCTGTGTCAAGTCCCTAATTGCACTAATGGACCTAATGAACCGAGCCTCCCAGGGGCAGCCACGCTGACAAAGTTACTTAAAATTGAACTGAACACAATGCTTGGGAACACAGTGACAGAGCAGCCCTGCCCAGAGAGGAGGCAGCATGGGGGCCTGCTCACCCCCCACCAGCTTTCACCCCGAGGACCTCATCGATCGGGAGGGGCTGTGTCACTTCTTAATGTCAGTGAGCTGCATACAGGCAGGCAAGCCTTTCATTTCTTGATGTACCCAAGCCTGAAGTTTATTTATCAGCTGTCCACTAGTTTAATATCTGTTTTGAGCTGTTTTCTGTGATGATTGCACTGCTTGAAATGGGGTTGCATAGCACACAGCTTGCTTCCTGGTCCTGAGGTGATCTTTAATTGACGAGCAGCCAGGCACCGGTTGGATGCTCAGAGCTGTTTTAATAATAAAACAGGTTATTTCTGTGTCTCTGCTGCTGTAACTGCCTGTTCGTTTCCATAACATTTTTTTCTCACTAGGGCAGAGCAAGGCAGGACTCAGCTGCTGAAGAGCTGGGCTGTGGCTGAATGCCTGCTGCCATTGGGGCCTGGTCACCAGCCTGCCTGTGGGCGCTGGTCAGTCACTGACTGCGGGGACACGGGCTTTGTTGTGCTGCAGTTGCTATGGATATGACTTAAAAGTCATTCAATCCCACTTAAGCAAACTTTAACAGACAGCAGCAATTCATGAGTCTTTCACATTTTTCTCCAGTTACTCTTGCTCCTGTCTGTAACTGCAAATATTTACATGCGGGCCAGGATAGTTTATCCTTCAAGTAGCCTTAATAGCAACGTCCCTTAGAGATCTTCAGCCCCGCTCACAGAAACCTCACCCTGCTTCAAGGAAGAGCATGAGATGTTAACCCGTTGGGTAGGAACAGGAATTGTAGCTTATTGTCTACAGATATCACCTACTCAGGACCAGCAGGAAAGATGGAGTTCTGCTGCATGATGTCATGATATGAAATATTGATAAAACCAGGACACGATACCTGGTGCTTGCTCCCACCAGAGCCCACAAAGCAAGGAGGTGGAGGTTTCACACCCCTGACCAGTTGTCTGCAGCAGCACTGGAGAAAGAGATGATGCTAAATGGACAGAGCAGCGCTCCTTGGAGGCACCCACACACACTTGTCCCCACTCATCTCAAACCACTCTGCAGTGCTGTTTGTCCTCCATCATGTGGCTCTAGCACCCAGCCAGGTACTCAGTGGCTTCCTGGGTGGTCAAGTTTCCTGCAGCTGCCAGCTGTACTGCTGTCCTCCAGACACCTCCCGAGTGCCAGAATGCCCCAAGCAGAATGATGGTGTTTGGTAGCTTTCATCACCTTCCTCAGCCAGTGAAGCAGATGGGGAGCTAACAGGCTGGACAGATGCTACTCTGTATAAGCAATAAGAGGCCAAGAATTTCTCAGAATTATTTCTGTGGGGTTTTTTGGCCTAATTTTCCCCTGTAAGCTGAGAGGCAGCTTCCTACAGAGAAAACTAGAGGTCTGCAACTGCAGCAGCATCTGGAAGCTGTGTCATAGCCTCATACAGCAAGAGGAACCCCAGAGGAGATGGATCGCTAGTTTGAGGCTTGTGTGCATCACAGAGCACCTTAATTAAGCTATCCCATGAGTTCTACGCAATATCATATGCATTCTAATAGCCTGTGTGCAGAGACTGTCCCCTCCTGTGCAGATACATGCAGTAAGGTGACCCTAAAGGAAAAGCTTTGTGAGATTCTTCATGAGAAGTAAGTAGAGTGCTGTACTTTGTGCACAGTGGGTTTTCTCCCTACCACCCTCCATTCTGAAGTTGTTCTTTGGCTCTGGACAGCCTCTCCTCACACTACCTGCACTTCCCCAGGGAAGGATGACTTGGAGTTGCTCTTCATAGGAAACAAATTGCGTGTCTGGGTAGTTGATACAGCTTTTGATGCAAAGCAGTGGGTGAATTGCTCTGATGCTGTTGGTTGATACACCCTTAGCTTCTCCTACCCTGTGCAAACAAAGGAAGTGACAGATAAACACCAATCTTTCCCAGGTCTGCTGTAATGCACTTTCACCCCTGATTTGCAACAGGTACTCTGTTAGGCAGCACTTTCTCCCTCGTGCCCCACCCACCTTCCCAACTCTCACTTCCAGGATCACTGCTGCTGAAGGTCTGTGCTACATCACTTCTTGCAGCAAGGAATCAGCTGGGGAGACATCTCTTCAGGCTTGGCAGGAAAGGTGCCTTGAACGCGGCTGCACAGCCACTGAGGAGGCTGGCAGAGAGGGCTCAGTGGAATGGGACTGGGTGGAGAAAAGCTGGAAGACAAAAGAGAAGAATGAATTGTCCATTGACAGGCAGCAATACTCTCCAGTTAGGGCAAGAGGAGCCGTGTTTTGACTCCAGTGGTGAAGGGACTATATGACCTCTAGCAGCAAGAGTACAGGAGCGTTTTGCAGCACTGCTGGCCTCACTCCCTCCTGTCTGAGCTCCTGCCCTTAGGGTCCAGGCTCAAGATGCCACATCAACAGCACCATGGCACAGCAGCTGCACAGCTGGACTCATGTGCCCTCCCAGCTCCAATCGTACAGCAGCAGTCCCGGAGAAGTCAATGTTTTCACACTTAATAGCAGTGTCCTCAGGATTCTCTCTGCAGTCTGAGCCCTTTGCGGCAACATACAGCAGCTACTGTTTCCTTTTCTGTATTTCAAGGACACCTTCATCTGTAGGTACACATAGCACCTCACCAGCACTGGAGGAGAATGTAAAATAAGATAAGGCAATGCTGATAAGAGATTTTGATATAGAGGTTACAGTTTGCTAATGAAACGACAGACCTTGTATTTTAACTTGCCCCAGCGTTAAAAATCTCCCTGCTGTTGGCTGTTAGCTCTTTCATTTCAGTTACACCCATCTGCTGTTTCCAAATACAGCGGCACAGCTGGCAGAGGGCTGGGCACGCCCGACTGGAGCTTGTGCTGGCCCTTCCCTGTCACCAGCACCCTGTTCAGCTCACCAGCCTTGCACTCCCTCTTCTATTCAGGGGAGAAATGAGCAGAAGATGGAGTGGAGCCTCGGCACAGGCCTGGGCTTGCACTCATACCCTGCACCAATCTCTTCCAAAATTCATCCCTGAGCAGGGGCTGGCCAGGCAACGTGGTTCCACAAGACGCTGGTGCCACCTCAGCCATTGCTGGGATGTGGAGGCAGCCCAAACCTGCAGCTGCCTGCCCTGACTGAGAGTGCAATCGTTTCCAGCTTAGGAGAATGAACGCCACGACCTGCAATCCTTCATCTTTTGTGTTGCCAGCGACAGCTTTGTGCAGGGTGCCAGATCACACGCTTTGAGACCGGTTTGGTGCTCAGAGCCTTATCAGTGGCCACATCTCCTCACTCCACTCCCCTGCCCTCCCCTCTGCACACCGACCCCTGCCCAGCACAGCCTGAGGGCCCAGGGGGCCTGGCAGGTGGGTGCTGTGCAGCACAGGCCCGGAGTGGTGCCGTAGCCCTCAGTGGCCCGAGGCCAGCAGGCACTGAACAATGCTGGAGCCGTGGGAGCACCGCGTTCCGTGCCGGGACGTGCTGTGCTGCGCCTGGCTTCAGCTCACACAGCACATGGTCCAGACAGTGGCTGGTTCCCCAGCACTGCTCAGCATTTGGCTATAGGTTGTCGTGAGGTCAGGGGGTGACGCAGAAGATGGGAGGTGGCTTGGCCTAAGCACTGCTGTACGCATACCGTGTGAAGCAGCCCGGTCCTGGGAGCTGTGTCCCGGTGTTGGGAATGAGCACACACAGGATGCCAAGGCCACATTTACATAGACGGTACACATCTGTAGGTGGCTTGTAAACACTGACAGATCGTTGTTTAAATCAGAAATAAACAAATCATCACATTTACAAATATAGATGTGTACAGCCTCTCCAGTGTGCAACAGTAACATCCCAGAGCTCCTATGAATAGTAACATTCCTAAAATCTCTTCCAAATAAAGTTCTATTGTAACAAAACTTGGCTTATCTTTACTGGTAATCAGCTTACACCACTCTTTGAGGAAGACTACTAAATAAGACCTTTCACAGCTGCTACTGTCAGACAGTAGTATTTTTGCTTCTGGAACCATGGCATTTAACAGATGGAGAACCAGATAATGTAATGCTATAGCATTCACAAATAACATTTCAAAAGTGGTAGTCATGGTCTTTAAATAAAACTGGGCAAAGCAGAGCTGAGTCAACTGCAGCTCCTGGATCAAAGGAAGATCCAGTCGATTTGGCTTTGAGAATGTCAAAAACGGTCCTTAAAAGTACTGGGATAGTATTTAAACCCTATACCTGGGAGACAGGTGAGTGTCAGCGAGCTCTCCAAATGCAGTGCAGAACAGGTGGGAACCCCCAGTATGGATGGGAACTGTCTACTGCACCCTGTCTGGCCAGCACCACCAGGGCTCCACCAACAAGCTGCTGCTTGCTCTGCTCATCCCTTCCAAAAAATAAAAAAGTATAAATCAAGAGTTGTAGGAAGCTTCCAGGTGTATGTGGTGCACGGGTGGCCCCAGCCACTGCAGCACCTCAGGAGCCCCAAGGTCCATAACTTCACCATGATATCTCCCACTTGAATCTATGCAGAAGTGCACAGAAATCAAAGGTGCAGAACACAGCAGTGACAGCTCTTTGCTGGGAGCATCACTACCTTGCTTTTCATAAAGGTAATGCATCACAGAGGTGCTGCTTGTCTCCCAGCCAAATGTAAGGATCAAATAAAGTATTACCATAAACCCAGTTTACTGCACTGGGTGTGTCATCTCCAGTGTGTAGATGCAAATAGGCACTGGATTCACCTTGCCTTTTGACATAATAGTCTCACAGTGAAGACCGAAGTGAATCAACAACCCTTCAGGGTAGCTCCTGATGGAGCACATTGCTGCCATTTGTATCAAATCAGGGTATGCCAGCACAAAGGAAACCACAACAAGTCAAAATATTTGGTGTGACTGCTGCTAGGATTTGGCATAAGCAGCTCTTATCTCCAAGTGTTATCTCAGCCCTGGCACCTTTCCTGAACAGCATTTGGGTTTACTCCCTGAAAGCTCTGAGCTTTGAGTCTGAAGCTCACACTGATCCTGCAGAGGGTGAGGAGGAACAGAGAGGGCAACAGCAAAGAGGACAGAGAAGCAAGTTCCCTTCCATCAGACTCCTGTCTGGCAACCCTAGCAGTCATTTGGTCTCACTATTCATTTAAACTTGAACCAGAGGGGATGCCAGCCCAAATGCTTTGCTCAGGGATGATGAAACTCCAGTCTCCCTCCCACTACAAATGAAGTGGACCTGGAATTAATTCCTGTCTGACCGTTATTGACAAGGTTATTAAGTGCTTTGATAACTCAGTAAAGAAGCAGCTTGTAGATGTCACTAAGATAGATGTCCATCTCTGCATAAGTCACCTTTAGGAGGACCACAGACCGTGGTCCTACTAATGCACAGAAAGGTGGCTGAAGCTACTTCACCTTGACAATTCCTTAATTTTGCTGACTGTGTATTGGGATGAAGACAACTGATTCTGGTATTTTCTTAGCATTGACTGGGTGAGAATACAGTGAGCAGAGGTGCAGTGATGAAGGGGCAACAAGGGGTGCCATGAAACAGCAGGCGTGAGGCTCAGGAGAGGCTCCCAATTTCCATTTTAATTTTAAAGAACAATCATAAGCACAGGGTCTACTTCTATTTAGCTGAAATATTTACATTCACCGGCATCTAACTAACATATGTAAACATTAGACTTTTCTTGCTGTTACTGTCAGTTTCTGACCTTGCAAAAACCCAAGACAAAAATGCCTGCTCAACCATATCTATTTCTTCTTGTGGCTCTCTGGTCTGTGAAATTGGAGGGTTGCTCTAGCATCCAGTGCTGCTGGAATTTATCTGTTTAGAGAGAAGAGTGGTTTAATGTGTGCTTTGAAGAACAAAGCAGAACACCAAAAAATTACATAGGCTCTGCGAAGAGATTATACAGGAGAAAATGGGACAAAACAGTGTAGGTCACATTTTGGACATAATCCAACACTGAAAATCTCTGATTTGTAGGCCCAAATGTTTCTTCTTTAAAATCAACAATTGTGTCTGGGGGGGATTAGCTCACGGACCAATCCAGCCTTCCATCACTGTGCCTTTCCTGTGCCTGTTGGTACCACCAATGCAATGGGAACATTTGTCCTGTAGCAGAAACTTACAGTCTAAAACCAGACATTAACATCTTGATCTCACGAATGCTGACGCATGCTTGGCTCCTTTCACAAGAAACATCTCCTGAAAGCAAAACAAATACGTAAAAATGACAGCTAAGCACACATTTGAGAAGTTGCAAGTTCACAGTCTACAGAGCCTTTATCCTTTAGGCACAAAAACTTACATTTCAGATTAAATTAACTCATTTATACCTGTGGGAAAAATGATAGCCCTGTATCACCAAGTGCACTGTACAAACAAACACACTGACATTCATAACAACTGATGCGTTAATCGGAATTTGAATAGAATCATTTAAGCATTAATAACATTTCCATCTCTGGAGGTCAAGCCTTTTACTCCCCAGTGTTTTGACATCCATTAGTAACTGAACATACTTCTAACAGAGACCTAATTAAAGGCAAATGTTTGTTTGCATAAATATCCGTGGAAGATGGAGATGAGACTAACTCCACGGTACTGTAAGAATCTAGCCTATAGAGGAGATTATTAACATTTAGGGTCAAGAAAAAGACCTTGTCTCAAGGGGGTAGATCTGTATTCTGAACCCTTGTTTGTACAAAATGCAACGTGGGGTGAGAGCACCAGCTCTTCCAGGCCACTATCTCACATCCTACCACAGGAGGTTTAGAAAGAAAGCAAAACAACCTCCCTAGATGAGAAGCATAAACGCAGGAGATCACCTACCAGAACCCCAACTAATTGCTTATGCTCAGAAACATAACCTCCTTATTTTCACATATGTCAGAGCAAGTGAGGAAAAGCAGAGAGGTCAGAGAAGATTAGCAGGCTGACATAGTCTTGGCCTACAGATGGGCAAAGAAGTATTTTTAGAGAAGATAAACTTATCTATGGTTTCAATGAAGCTAACATTGAAGTTAAATTACAGCCATGAGTGAGAACAGATTAATTAGTGATTAGTGCACTATTACATGCACTGATTTTCTCACAGGGCGGTACAGCAGAGCCTTAAGCACGTAAGTGGAGAAATTGTTGAAATCTAGTTCAGAAAAAAATTCTTCTTAACACAGCTGTGTGCTGAATGTGGCACTGGTTAGTTTGAAAATGAATTTATTTCAATATACACAGGATAAGTACCCCTAGATGCCTATTCAACACAGTCCAAAGTAGCATACATGCAGGCTGCAAAAGAGAATTTCTAAATAGGTAGGAAGAAAACAGATGCTTCTGCCTGCTGCAGAGAAAAGAAACACCCTCATGCTATAAAAAGATGTATAAAAGGAGCCTGGGGAGCAATTACTACTTGAAAGATCAGCTGGGTGTTATGAGGAATGGCTCAAAGCATGGAAGTGTCTGAATTTGTTGTCTTCCAAAAGACTACAGGGAGGAGGGGGCTGGGAAGTGCAGCATGACCTAATTCCTCATTTCAAGATGGATTTCCCCCCCCCCCTCTTTTTGTCTTTCCTGACAGAAGCAAAGCATAACATTCAAGGAGGACCATTTTACAAAAAATTCTAGTAAGCAGATTGTCTGTGTGACTCTATAGAATAAATGGATGAAATCATTCAGCTTCTAAGTAATAGCAAGTAGCAAGTCTTCTCTACTTACTACCAGCGTTCATCACCCAGAGCTGTTTTTTCAGCAAGACTGGTTTTCCACTACAGTCCACCATCTGACCTCAACAACAGGCATAAGGAGGGATTGGGCATAAGGGGGAAAGTGGAATTGCTTCTTTCACACGATTTAGATATGATCATTACAGGCTAAGATAAATAACACAATTTGTCTACCTTCCCCTTTTTAGAATGTCCATATATTTTCAATTTGTAGTCTCGTTTTTACAAGTAGCACTTCCTCTGGGCAAGACCAGGGTCTCACTCACAGCGCATCCTTTCTAGGATAGCGGCCAATAGCCAGAACTGTGGGGTAAGAGCATAAAAAGTATACATAGGTCACTCTGAAAGCAGTGCTTCCTATTTGCTTCCATGGAAACCACAACCGACACAAAGAACAAAATAATGCTGTTCGATAGAGAAAATTCTCACCCTAAAAACACTGTTTTCAACATAGCCGCTACCGTGAGTGGTGCATTTCCACCAGCACTGAAAAGAGCCTGCATGCTGTGCTCATAACAATCTGCATCTCTGGAGGTGACCCGCTGCCGCCACTGCTGAAACACACCACCCACTGCCTCACTGCGCTCACATCCGCTGTATGGTCTCCATCAGCGTTCAGCGAGCAGCAATAAAAGTCAATGGGCGCCACTTTTTTTTGGCACAGAGGAATTCAGTGACACAGCTTGGTGTCATCCACGCTTCCATTCTGCCAGACTGCCCCTCTGCTGCTGTCTTTCACATGGAAACAACAGTTATTGATGGAAAGGTTCAACCTCTACTGCCGTCCCACCAACATCTGCCTCTGACTTCCAAACACTGCACACTGAGGGTGAAGCAGCCACGGTAAAGCAGCTCCTGAAACAGAGATGGAACCAGGCTGGAGAGCTGGCCCAGCTGCCCTCCCAGGTAGATAGCTCACTCACACCTCCTCAGCAGCAGCAACAGTGCAGATACCAGAGCTCTGTCATGCAGTTACCGAACAATTATCAGTTGAACTGCTTATCCAGAATGATCCAAAAACTTCCAGGTAAAATCGAACCCCATTGTTGGAGCTTTTAATAATCACCAAAAAGCACCTCTAACAATTACAATCATGCATGCTTTATGTGAGAGCTGACCAGAAAGGACAGACCACACTCCTGGGAAAAGCAATGGAAGAGCAAATTTGGTCTGAGAGACAAGCGGCTGGAGACAGTACAGAAGATAGTGTGCAGGTTTTCAAACTATAATCATTGTAAACACATTAAATTAGAAATTTAATTAGAAATTTAATGTGTTTACTGCTCAGTATTTACACCAACACATCAGCTTTCAAGACTCCAGCATCACCAGGAAGATGCAAAGCCGCATAGCTACTCAGCATTATGTAGGAGCAGACGCACAACCTCAAGGGATACGAAACCTTTTGGGGGATATTACTTTTCAGACAGCAGGGACACCCTACATAGCATGCCTTCTCTAACTGCTACTTGCTTTTTATCCTCCTTACTCAACTCCAAATAGCACTTTAGTGTTTTCCTTGAGACAAACCCTTCCAATAAATGTTTATAGAATTAAAAAGAAATTCCCTGCCATGTGGGTAACTGGATGTTTAGACAGCTTGATATAGGAAATACTATACAGTCTCTTCGTAGGAAAGTCTGATGCAAGATCAGTTTCCTGTTCAGACCTTGCCCCATCGTAACATATAGTAATGAAGGGCAAGGGAGTAGCTCTCCAAGGAAGAATCATGTCAAAAAGAGAGCATGGCACAATACAAAGTGTTGTTCATAGAGCATCATTTTATGTGTTTATTTCGGGAGGTGGGGGGAGCTCAGAAAAGTATTTTTGGTCGGTTTTGAATGAGAAAACACAAAGACTAGAAGCGCTGGCCTCAAGTCTTTCCACCTGTGCCAGAGCTATGGTTAATTCCACTCAGCCTTTCATCCACACCAAAAGTCCACCTTGTGAGCTGCTCTACAATCAGTGCAGCCCTTTACCTTTACAGGATTCACTTTTCCTGCTTACCTGGAAAGATCATCCACATGTGGTTGACTTTTGCAGCCCAAATCCTGAGTTCTGCAGGGGAAATCTAGTATTTTGTCCATTGCTGGACACGGCCCATTTCTTCACACAAGTTCTCTTCAGGTCCCAACCCAACGAAGCATTACACCGCTACATTTATTGGCTCCACTAGCCAATCTTATTCAAACAAAAACCCTTATTTGAGAGTATAAAACAAGGCTTCCCCATCATCATTTTTGTGGTGCCAGGCAACATTCAGTCACCATCCAAACAGGAAACAAAACAAGTGGTTTACTTTTAAGTAGCATTTTATTTTCCTTTAGCTTTGTATACTGAGTTTCAGCCTAGCTAGCACAAACTGTGCGCTGCAAGTAGCTCTAGAGACAAACATTTTCATGATATGCCTTTGCAATGTCACTGGCTCTAGAAAGCACAATTTTACATACTTTGCAGAACACCAAACTAATGAAGTAGTAATTGCACGAGAACATTGCATTATAATGGCAAAAACAAACAAACACACACGTAAACCTTTGCAGCATTACTCATAAATACAGCATTTACCTTGAAATGTTAGGCCATATACCTTCCAGCTAACTTGTGTTACGGGGGAGCTCTCTGAACAAGGGCTTGCTATGTTTGTAAGCCGAGGCCTGCTGAGAAATCCCCCAGTGCCTTCTACAAAACTGCAACTTGACCTTTAAGCCAGGCACTGGTTCTGCTTTGGCCAGCACAATCCAGATACCTGCATGCAAGTTGTGTCAAAAGAGTTTGCCCAAACCAAACCACTGATTATCTTTTGGACTCATACAACGTGCTCTTGATGTTGTTGTCCAGCAACTTCAGGCGGTCAAAACTTCCCAAAATGAAGTGGTTGACCAACGATCATGTTTTCTCTAAGACAACACAGGTAGCTCTTGTTATATCACAGCACCGAGAAATTCATGTTCCAATTATTGAGCTAAAAGTTTATGATTTAAAAGCATTACCCTTGAGCTTTAAATTGCTGGATTCCTATTAGAGCATGGTCCCTAAGTCAAAACATTTTGGGCTGTGTCTGCATCCACACTGGACACAATCAGTCACAATGCTGAAAGCCCTTCATCGCTCATTTTCTTATGGCCTCTTCATCCCTCAAGCATCGTCCAGTAAGAACTGCTTGTAAATCAGAGGTTAAATATGAATTGATTGCCTGTCCCTGTCTGGATCATTTTGTAATCTTGCAAGGGTTGTGTTGTCTTTGGGATTTTTTTCTTCTTTAATTTCTATTTTAAATAACTTAATTAAGCCTATGTATAACATACGTTAGTTAGACACCCCTTAGAAGTTTGCCCTCTTACAACAGGGTTTCAGGTATCATTTCCCTCAGTTGCACAGCAGTTACAAAGGGGGGTGAGCCACCCATCTGATATTCTCTGGTAGTAAGAAGCAAGCATAATGAACCCAGCCATGCTGCTTTGCTCTTTGTCCACCCTCCACAGACGCCTACGTGACAGCAGCAAAGCGTGCAGCACGTCTCCTTGCAGCACTCATGCCTGTGTGGGAGCAGTAATCGCTCTTGTGCTTTTTGTAATGTCACATCCTGATGATTTATAGGTGACTTGGATATACACACACACAGGTATTTGGCCTTCCCATCACAGCTGGGTTTCTGGCACAGCTTTAATAAACCGTCAAACTACCTATCTTGAAAGTAAGAGGAGAAAGAGAGAAGGTAAGTATGAACTATTTCATGAACTTTGTAAACAGAGAAAGCAAACAGGCCACAAATTCTGTCCAGCCCAGCCTACAGCCCTTCTCAAGAAAACTCTCAAAGCATGAATGCCATGCACTGGAGGGTCTCACTCTGTTGTTTACATTTTGTTTCCATGCACAAAAAAAGTTTCTCAGATGCACTTACTCCAGTCAAAAAAAAAAAAACTAATTTCAGGTATCTGAAAAGAAAAAGGAAAATTAAAAAAAAAAAAAGAGAAAGACTACAGCACAGAAAGTTTTCTTCGTTACAAAATGTTTTTCCATCAGGCAATTATTTATAAGAACTTTTGTTAACACTGGAGTTGAGGCTCTGGAACAAAGTGGATATATTGTTTACTAGCTTTGCCAGTCAATCTGCTCTTACAAAACTTCTCCCTTCCCCCTCCAATTCTCAGCCAAGTCAGTCCCTTGAATCACTCAGGAGTTGCCCTTTTCACCAAGATCTCCTTTTCCACAAATTGTCCCTTGAATAATGCTATCTTCAATGTACTGCCCTGTGGTGTCCGTGCTCCTGCCAAGCACAGTTGAGGGAATCCGTGATGAGCGTCTCTCCTGGTTCCTATCGTCAGAAGAGCAGCAAAGCATTCTCTTCATGGTACCCCACATCTCATCATCTTTGTAGGAATAAATTACTGGATTCATAACAGAGTTCAGCAGGGCCAGGAGAAGAAACCATCTTTTCACATTCTGAATCCCACAGTTGGTGCAGTTCAGGCCGTCGAGCAGCAAGACAACCAGGCCAGGAGTCCAGCAGACAACAAATGCACCTAGAAATAAAGGAGAGTGAAAAAGTCAAGGAGAAAAAAAAATAAAGTAAAAAAAATCAGACTTCTACAGGGTTTCTTTTTACATCTTATGAGGCTATGTGTTCATCAAAAATTTACACAAAAAAAGATAAAAAAAGAAGAGGACAAAAATAACATCAGTAGCAAAACTGCATCTACTACAGCTTGTCTGCCAGGCCCAGAACACACAGTGTGCAGGAGCCTGCAGGGAGACAGCATCCAGCTGCTGGCAGCCCCAGCCTGAACACAGGTGGGATAAGGTCCTCACAACAGCGACACGTCCACTCTGGTAGATAAACAAGACCTCTGAAGATCACAGCCAACGCTTTGAATGGAGATGATGTCCTCTCTTCATTTCTCTCTTGTATGCTGGAAGATAGCCAGAGGCTTCCCACTGCCACCACTTGTAAGGGAGAATAGAGAAACAAACTAATAGATGAGTTAGTGAAAGTGAATTGAAGTGAGAGTGGTGAAGCAAGAAGACAAAAGCCCAGCCCTGGAGCAGCAGGGTTGCCCCCACCTGTGGGTGAAGCTGATGGGGGGGGAGGCACATGGCAACCCAACAGGGTCCTAGCCCCAAGAGGGATCCCAGCACGTCCCCATCTCTGCTTGCTTCCTGCAACACCATCAGCCCCCAGGTCCTCGCCTGAGAGCCCACAGAGAACGCGGCCCTGCCATGGTGATGCTAACTTAGCACAAGCCACAATTGCTGCCTGACATACTGAAATAGAAAATTATAACTCTGTGAGAAAGCACATTTCAAATATCGTACTGAGGAAATTCCAATCATTTGTAACAGCCCTTTTTGGGGCTTTAAAAAAAAAAAAAAAGAAACACATAAGGATGATAGCAGCTACATGCTAAGCTGCTCTCCTGGGATTCTCATTATCTGTTTGGCCATTTTGGTCCTGCTTATTTCCAGAAGACTGCTGATTTTCCCATGCCTGAGCTGTGCCCAGCCCCCAGGGCAGCCCAACTATTGGCAGGACCCAGCCTAGAAGCACCTCTGGCATCCAGCACTCATTCTGTGCAGCGCCTGCTTGCACAGCAATACACACAGCCCCAGCCAGGAGTTTGGTGAGCACAGCACCCATCTGAAGGGCAGGCCATATAACAGCATATAAAGCAGACTCTTATGTTACACTTGGATGCTGAGAATTGTATCCAGGGCAACACAGTGCAGATATTGATGCAAAAATGATCCTCCTGGAGATATTTCTCTTCTTTTGAAGAGCTTCATAAGGAGTCCAGGTGAAGTGCAATCAATGAGTTTGCTGTGTTCCTAGAAGTACTATGCAGAATGCATTTTCTGAAGGAGGTAGCCTCTTGCGTTTGCATTTTCTATTCTGCTGTGCCAAGATGTTTGTGATGCTAAGTACCAATTTCATAGTGTTAGCTTAGGGTTAATGGTCAGCATCAGTAACATTCCTCCAGCACCACTGGCACCAGGAGCAGCAGGCTGCCACCACAATGCACTTTCTCTGGTCAGTCCCCACACTACGCGCTGGTTTGGCCCCACCATGCTGAGTAAGCAGCGGTGACACTGAGGCTTACAGTCTGCAGTGGAGCAAACATTGCACTGGTTTACCGTCCTGGGGCTAACAGCAAATCCCACCCGCTGCAGCCAGCACTGAAACTGGACCACCCAGACCTGAATGACTGCATGAGAGGCTCAACAAGTATTTGGACTCAGTGCTTTTGCAGGCCACCAAGGATCACTGGCAAAATTGTTGGCAAACATGCCAGCTCCATGCAGAAATTAATGCAGCAGCAAGCTGTTACCTGAGCAAGCACAGAAAGCCTTCCTTTTACAGTACCAAAGCACGCAAGGTGGAGCACTGCTTTCCTGAAAGTCAGCAGCAGAAGAAACAGACCCCAAAGCCACGTTTAACAGAAGTCACAGAGAAATCCCTCCTTCAAATAAATCCTGAGCTCAGCAGGAGGCCCAAGTCCATGAATTCCCACTGCAGGAGACCTGTCTATGTCGCAAAGGCAAAAGTAAAGGGAGATGACATCTGCAGACACCTCTCTGCTACCCAGAGCACAGCATGCAGAACTTTAATTCCCCGTTCCAGAAGGCTGCACCCAACACATGACCAAGGATGGGGACCAGAGGGGAACGCAGTGACAGCGCTATGGCTCCTATTTTACCCAAAATACACACTGTTCCGAAGGGATACAGCTTAAATAATTCACATCCTACTCACAGCAAGGCGCTGGTGAAAGCGAGGCACAGAGACTTCCAGCCTTCTAGGATTTTGCCATTTTTAACCACAGACCTTTCAGAGGGAGTCATGGTTAAACATAAATATAAGCCTTTCTTTTGTTCCTCTGGTGATTTTCTTTGCAGACTTTTCATCCTGCAGCAGCTCCTCACCCTGACAAAGTGCCACACTTCCAAAACAACTTCTTTTCTGGGACTCTAAAATTCAGAGCGTGACATGAAGCAAAGCCTGGCTACAACGTGAACCAGAACTCTTCTGAGACTTCACGCCGGGTTAGGGGAGATCAGGTATCACAGTGCCTCCGGGTCAACGTGAGGATTTTCCACTAGTTTGGAAACATGGACTTCCTTGTAGATTACATCATCTATACATAAAAATGATTACATCACGTATATATAAAAATGAAGGAATTTGTGTGCCTGGAAGTGCTACTGATGCTACTGGACATCATGCGCCCCTGCCTCTGCCTTTCCCCTAAGCCACAGCTGCATGCTCAGCCAGTACTAAGGCAAGGCTGAGGATGTTAGCCCCTTTTGCTAGGTTTCCAAGTTCCAATCATGTAACTCCCCACAGTTTGACATGCCAAAGGAATGTCATTTCTGTTGCTTCTATCCTGTGATGGATCACAGGGGCTATGGTAAAAGGAGAGATGACAGGGACCTCAATCCAGGTCTCTGAAGGCAAACCCAGGTCTCTATGCAAACCCAAAGAACGGTGCAAAGAACTGTCTGCAGCTGAGATTACCATGCACCCAGAAAGTTAAACTGAAACATGGGCTTGCCAGCACCTAACTGCAGGACCATGGGAGAACTCCACCCATAGAGGACAGCGATGTTTTGGAAGTGATGCCTTGCCTCCACCTCCTTCCCTGGGAAGGAGAGCATGTCAACAGCACCCAGCTGCATGCAGACCACATGGCAGCAAGATTTTGTGCTGAAGCTGCCATGACACCAAAAGGGCACGTTAGCAAGCACCATCATTCTCATCACACTTCCTCCAGCAACAGAGCTTCCTGGAATTGCCTTTAGCAAAGACCATATCAGGCTTTTACTGCAAAGCATCTTCATACATTTAAGAGCAAGCCACTGAAAGTAACTGCCTTGAGCAGAAAACCCCAAATCCACATGCTGCATATAGCTATATGTTGTTGCATCAGTGAAGATAATAATAGCTTTAAAAGCATCAGAAATGGTCACTTGAGGGCTCTTTTGGTAATCAGAAATACCAGAAAACACAGCTATCCAGTTTCTAATGCCTTTTGCATAGTGTGCTTGGATGACTAGGCCAGGAATGCATATTTAAGCTGTTCTAAGAAATTCTTATTCCTAGAAATAATCATTTATAAAAAGCCTCACAGAGCTAACATTAGTAGAATTGCTAAGAAACATTTCCTCTGACACTGGAGTTTGGGGTAGATGATACATACATTCATTTGACTTCTATGGAGGCGAGTTCTGTTTTGATTT
The DNA here is from genome assembly GCF_016699485.2 of Gallus gallus. Taxonomy (NCBI): domain Eukaryota; kingdom Metazoa; phylum Chordata; class Aves; order Galliformes; family Phasianidae; genus Gallus; species Gallus gallus. The sequence continues at coordinate 16,151,385 of NC_052539.1, read as the reverse complement.
TGCTTCTGATTGGCAAAGTAAAAACGATGAGCTACGTAGCAGCACACAGACTTTCTAAGTTAAATTCGCCTGTCCCAGCAAGCTATACCGCCAGCTGCACTGCCTGAATCACAGTTTAATCTGGTGGCTTAGGAGCCATTCTGGAAGTAAGAAAAAGCTGACATTGATCTTAAAAGCAACCCTAAGGCCCCTTCTCCCCAGCAAAAGAAAAAAAGATCTTGAAAGGAAAGACATGAACTTTGAAGTAGGTTATTTCTTTCCTGAATGCCTAAGAAGGAGTAGGAATGGATTCATACTGCCTCAAGAAACAAGTGTAAATAATTACACCCAGAGGGCTTTGTTCTGGTCTTTGGACTTAATCCTATAGGTGCTCTCCACACCGCTCACTCTCTGCCTGTACCAGCTCAATAGCCTTCCTCCCACTACAAAGACCTCTTAGCTCTGCTGGGCAAACACACACTGGCACTAAGAGCTAACAAAGTTATTCCTAGATTCTACTCAGGCCCGTCCAGCTTTGCTTTATACAACATTACAGCAATAGCCTTCACTAAAGAATGATTACAAATAAATAACTCTGCTTTCCTTCTTTATCTTAAGGATTTCTTGTCCACCTATCCAACCTCAAAAATGGAAAAAATTTGTATAACTGAGATTTGTTGATGCAAAGAGATGGCAGAGTAGCCAGCTGCTTGCAGCACAGAGCACAACAGAAGGTCTGGGTGAAATTTTCTCAGTCCCAGGAACATCTCTACTATTGTTCCTGAAGGAGCACAGCTAAGCTAGATGCAAGTCAGTACCACAGTACAGCACACAGCTGTGTCCCATGTACACATGGACACCAACTTCCCCCAAAGCTCCACCTGTCTTACACTGGCTCGTACAACATCAGAAGTAAAGCCATATTCATGGCCTCAGAGTCCCCACCACCCGAGCCAGTGACAACCCAGTTCCACGGCGGTGAGCTTCACAAGCCATACTTGAGTGAAGTCTGTCTTTTACATAGCATCTCATTCAAATTGAAGTCTTCCTCGGTAAAATTCACCACACCAGCCAGCATTTTCTTCCAACAAAAAAGAAAGCCATTCACCCTGGGCCCCTCTAATTTATTTGAAAAGCGGCTGCATCACAACTAGCTACAGTGAACTGAGCTGCTTAAACTATCCAGAGCGTCTTTAGGGCAGAATCTAGGTAAAAATCTCAAGATGAGGGTGAATTTTCCTCTTACAAAGCTAGTCTCTGGCAGGAGAAAAATCACAGATCCACCAAGCATCCTCTTCTACCCCCAGGGAAGGTGCATTTGCAGGTAGAATAGCTAGTAAATTCAGGGAACAGCCAAAAGGATTCAGGACTTTGTGCAGATATAAAAGAACATCTTTTGGAAAGTATTTTTCTAGGTAGCAAGGATTCTTCCTAAGGCTTCCTCCACAGCTACGTTACAACGCTCTCTCCCCACCAACAAAGCATGTATAATTTGTATTCTGTACCAAGCTGCCTACAAGCAAGCAGCCTGAGCAGTCACCAAACAGAGACGCTTATCTTGTAAGAGTTGGCTGGCCCTCTACTTCAGGCTGCCGTTTCAAGCAACATTTGTTCCACAGTTCAAGTTGAACATAAGGTTAACCAACTTCAGAGCACTAGTGAGTTTTCATGTTTGTACACACCGATTGGCTACATGGTGGGCAGCCTCTTACCTAACAGAGTCATGACGGTCTTCATAAGCTTCACAGGGGTCCTCCTACGGCTTATAGATCCACTAGTGTGTGATGATAAGACATTAGTTTTCCGCTGGACATACATGTAGATTCTTATGTAAACCACCACCATAATGAAGAAAACAACAAGGTTTAGGACACTCCAGAACACCAAGTAACTTCTGCTGTAAATGGGCGCCAGGGAAGAGCAGGCGGAAATGTCACAGAGGCAGTTCCAACCCAAGGTAGGAACAGCACCCATAAAAATGGCAATGGCCCAAATAGATATAATTAAGAAGGTGACTCTCTTCTTCGTAAGATTACTGTGGATCTTCATCCGCATGATCGACATGTGCCGCTCAACCGCTATGACGAGGAGATTCACCAGGGAAGCCGTCAGGCTCGTGTCCAGAAGACCCTGACGCAGAAACCAGCGGTTAACAGTCAATGTCTTAGACACCGGGCCAGTGTGGAACATCAAGAAGACATAAGCAATCCCAGCAAAAAAGTCCGCAGCAGCTAAATTGGCCAACAGATAGTAAAATGGGAAATGAAACCTCTTGTTCTTGACCACGGCTGCTATGACCAATGAATTCGAAATGAAAATGAAGAGGCAGAAAAATGTCCCAAAACACAGAACACCAATAAGCGGTGGCCCTGTCCACTCATCTGCTGTGTGAGTGTTTGTCTTATTATAAAAGAAGTCCATGTGCTTATCATAGTAGCATTCATTCATCCTGGATTACAGACCCTGCATCCTAGGAAGGGAAAAAAGAAAAAATTAAGATTAACTACGGGTCCTATTGCTTGAATCACGCTAACTAACAGCTTTCTTCTGGGGGCAAAGGAAGGGCTATGAGAAGGCATTTATTTGCAGGCCTCAAGAAAAAAAAAACATTCTTATCGTACAATTTAGTGCAGGAGATATTTGTCCACCAAAGGACTGCAGTGCATGATGCTTTGATGAACTAGGAATTTTCCAAAGTCTTCCTTGCTTACAAGCCCCCAGCAGTCCCCTTGCACTAACAGTCACACTGCGCAGGCAGCAACGTGGAAGTTAAGAGGTTAACAGTGACTTCCTGGAGGTCAAAAAGAAAGTCTGAGCAACAGCCAGGCCCTTCTGACTGTGAAATCCCATGTTTGAGCCACAGCCCCATCATTATTTCCATTTCTCAGTGTATCCAGTTAGGACAGAGGAGCATAAATCATAACTCTTCCATTTTACTGGCAAAACAATGAAAAGCTTATTACTGGAAACGTCTTTTTTTCCCCATTATATATTAATGAATGTAATAACGTATGTATATAAAATGCTAAAGGCATGTATATTCTGAGCATGTGCCAGTTATTTACTGCTACAGAATTTAAGTAGATGTGCAGAAATGGGAAGGAAACACTGCACGTATTTGACGACACTGAAGCCACAAATTATTTTATTGGGCTGTCAACCCAAAGCCCTGTGAGCAGCACACACACACACCGATTATTGTCAGACCTAAAGCACAGCTCCCTACCCAACTGCAGGATGCAGAACACCCCAGCACAGCAGTAGCATGGGGGTGTTCTCTTACATCCACTCGGCACTGTTTTGGACACTGGACTACTGAATGTGATGGAGGGGGGAGGTCTGGTTTCCAGATGACAGCACACTTCAGCTTCTCCAGTGAGGTCAATGTCAGCTGCCTGGGCAATCTGACTGCATTTTTTGCAAACCAAAAAGGAGTTCACACTGATTTACATAGGCAGTGGCTGATCTTGGAGAGCAAAGGCTGTGCAGCCGGGTGCAAATTGGTGTCTGATTACCACTAGGCTTCATGTTTGCTGTCAAGATCTGAATAAGCGTTTTAGCAATGACTTCACTAACAGATCCTACATAAGGTTTACCAAACCCAGGAACCCAACTGCAGCATGAGATGCTGGTCACAGCAGGCACCACACAGAGCAGCTCGCAAGGACAGGAGCTGCAGGGACACAGTGCTGCTGGGGGAAACACGGTACCAGATCCATAAGCCTTCTCAGGAGCCTCGGGGTGTCATGTGTGACAGAGAAGGCAGCTTAGTGGGGCCAAAAAGAGGGAAAAATAACAGATAAAAATGGGCACAGGCAGAGATATAAAGCAGGCATAGGCTTTTTACTTCTGTAACTAATTCTGAATACAGATAAAGATCAGGTTCACTTAGGTAACCAGAGGCTAATAATGGACTAGCAGTTATATTTCATCTCTATAGTGACTGAGAAGCAAATTAAGCAACCCCCAGCAGGCTGGCTAACAATTCACATTTATATTAAAAATACTTGGAGTTATAAAAGGTTTGTCTTCTGTTACTTAAGTTACACTACACTGGCTATTTCTCTCTTCCAGTATTTCTATCATCTAATTTTAAATCACTTCATACTGCTCCACAATTAACACCTGCAGCAAGCTGAACACTGTTTGAATACTCCACTTTCCTGAGCTTGCTCCTTGCCCCTTCTGGTTTTAACCCTGTACCTTGTGGTCAGCAGGAAGGCTGGCTGCTTGGCATTGGTTTCTATTTTACCACCCTCAAGAACCTAGGCAACCACTTCTTTTATGAAAGAATCTCTTATTTAAAGCATCAAATTCAAGTAGATAGAAGTAAGAACAGCTGTTTAAGGATAGGAAGCGGAAGGAAGCAAGTAAATCATCCCCTGCACTGAAACATTACAAAGCAGCTCTCCATCTAAAAATAAAGGAGTTTCAGCAACTCAGATCCACCATCAGAAGTCACATAGAGATCCGTGCCTATCTCTTGCTGCCCAAAGCAGCACAGTAGAGTTGAGCAGTCAGTAAATCTCACATTTTCACTCAGAAACTACTCAGAACAAGCTGCAATTAAATCTGTAAGTGACCAGAAATCCCCAGGCAGCTACAGACAACAGCCACTGGAGCTGGGAGCCCTGCCCAGTGCAGGCGGCTCTGGGCTCACCCACCGAGGCAGAAAAGGACTTGCCGAGCCTGGCAGGGAGATTCTGCAGAACAACACAAGCGCCTGCATATAGAACCAGCATTTTGGGCAAGAGCAGTAGGGAAAAAAAAAAAAAAAATCTGTGAAAATTACAGGGAAGGTTTTCTGAACATGCATCTTACTGTGTAATCATCTCAAGAGGTGGATCTCTTGCTTGCAAGTGACAGGAGAGTAAAGAGATCTGCAGACATATTTTTGTATCTTATCTGGGGAATGAGCTTAAAGAAAGCTGTAATATCAACTCTGAGCTTTAATTCTAAATACTACAGATTATTGAGATGCCATCCTCATTTGAAACAGTTCCCTCCAAAAGAAGAATACAAACACCCGTCAGTACTTCTTCACTAAAATAGTCATGGTAACACTCACTGTCACACAGCACAGCTCAAACAACGAATGACTTTGGAAGCGCTGCCTTGTGATGTTGAGCTAAGGCAGGAGGAGCAGAACACCATTCAGCTGAGGTCTCAGAGCTGACACTGGATATGTCCAGACAGAGGCTGCATCCAAGCGAGAGCTGAATGGCTGAACAGCTAGCGTGCATCCCAGTGCTGCAGAGCACCAGGCTGCCAGCACCAGTCTACGTACGCAGAGCACTCCTCACTCCAGAGTCCATCCAGAGTGTGGGTATTTCACACCTCCATTTCACTCCTGTGTCCTCACAGCAGAAGCAGGCTGACCTCAGGGCAGCTGTATCCTCACTGGCGCTGCACCACATGTGAGGGGATATCCCACATTTCCCAGAGTGGCACAGGTTAGCACACTGCAGGATTTGATTCTCCGGGTCATCTCTTCTGCAGCCAAACAGGAGATCTTTTTCTTAATTGGGGCAGATCTAAACCGAGGAAGAAAAATAAACTTATTAAATATTAGACATTTTATATTAAGTATTTTTTCAATTATTTGTTTAAAAATCGGGCATAATATTGTTAGTCCAAGTTATAAAATTAATAGAAATGGAAGCAGTAGGAAAACAGCTAGACCTTTTATTTGGAAGCAGCTTTCACCAGCTTGGTATTTGCAGCTTTTACGGGAAAGGACGATAAACAATCTCCATTCATCACCTCTGTGCTGCTCACAGTTTTACAGACCTCCACACAGCCCTCCAGAAACTCTAAATATATGACTACATTAGTCAGTCAATATACAGGAGCTATATACTGTATATTCTACACGTGGGCTACTCTGTTTGCTTGCAGCAAGTCACTTGAAAGTGAAGACATCAAAACTTCAACGGTGCCAGAAGCATATCCTTGTCAAAAAGTTTGTTTTCCTCAGTCTATTTAATGAGTTTAGTTCAAGTAACTGTGGCTACAAATATCAGGAGCTGACAGACTCTGAAGTAAGCTTTCCTCTAGCACTCCAAGTAAGCATACACTTTGTGTGGGAGAAGTTATCTGCTCCAAAAATATCAGAAGATTTGGTTCGGCTGAACTGTCTGCAAATGCAAAAAGCATACGTTCTGAATGCTCTCCATTCCAGGGGATCTTCAGCTCTGCTGGCTGAAAGACAGCTTGCATATCTGAGATGATTCTGCATTTCCCTATGCAACGTGTATCAAGTCAGAATGTATCCCTCACATTCTCAAGAACTGGCACGAGTCTGTGGGATCAAACTAACTGCTTAAACAAAGGGTTAATAAAATTAACCTTTGCCTGGATAATGGCTCAGACAAAAGCTTCAGCTGGTTGCCAGTCAACAAGCTGTAAGTGTTGTCCTCCAACAGAACTAGTTATCTTCAAGAGAGTTACCAAGTTACAATTAAAACCACTTTTATCTCACTTTGATCCAAAATTAGCTTGGCCTTCTCACCAGCTTCTCATAATTAATGCAGCCAGTTCTGAAGGAAACCTCAAACAGCATTTTAGTCAGAGAATTTTTAAGAGAAGGTCATCCTGAAACTTCATCCGCAAGACACGGGGTGATTCACAGCACACACCACAGCTTCCCTGCCTTTCCTGTCCAATAAATGTCATGTTGTTTCAAGGCATTTGCCATAACCTCACGGCAAAGCTGGCATCAGCTGGGGACATGAGAAGCTGCTGCCCCACTGCTGTGTGAGGGCAGCAGGACAGGAGCAGACAGGCTGTGAGGAGCAGGTGAGGTGTGCTCTGGGCTGCAGAGGGGCAGAGCAGTGCCCCAGGCCACAGCAGGGCAGAGCCCTGGCAGATGCCTCGGGACTGATCATAGAGCAGCTCAGGCACACAGGGCTGGTCATGCTGGTATACGTGTGTTGCAGGCACTGCAGGCAGAGAAAGGAGGCAAGCAGCTCTGGGTCCTGCACCCGCACTGTTGCTTCCGGAAAACACCATGCAGCAGCAGCAGCCCATCTGCATATCCTGTGCACGAGAAGCTAAAACAGAGATCCCACAGGCAGCAGACAGCCCTGCAGCAACACTAGCCCAGGGGACTCCGGGTGCCTGCAGACCACCCCGCAAGGCAGCACTTATGCCCCATAGGCAGACAAGGACACCCCAGATATCCTCTGGTTCCTCCTGGCTGGCTCCCCTACGCTTCTGTTTCTTCCGTCACAGAGAAGCTCCTCCTGCCCTGCTCCGCAGAGAAGGCAGAAGGCAGGCAGCAGACCACATGCAGCAGCAGCACCAGATCGCCCGCCCAGCAAGGGAAGCAGTTGTGTGTTCCACTCCACGCCCTGAACGCATGCATGGCCACGGAGGGAAACAACGCGGCCAAATGATTGCACAGTAACCCAAGAAACCCATTCAGGTTACCTCAGCTTAAAAAGAAAGAAATGCCAATGCTGACAAGGGTGTGTAACGCAACCCAAGCCAAAAATGTTAATCTGTAACTGTAAGAAGGAATCCGGTGAGGTAAGCTCTCACTTCACTCTGAACTGTCTTTAAAAGTTAATTGCTATTATACAAAAATCAGTTCAGAGAAATGGATGAAAAGGAAAATATTCCTTAAATCCCCATTCTCGGTCAAGCCAGTTTGTGACACACAGGGAACATAATGTTATCCACGGGCACCTCAGACTCTAAACCAAAGACTTTTTATCTGGTACCATTAGAGGATGCGGTGGAAGCCAACACTCATTTGGCAGGTTTTACAGAGACGAATTATCCCAGAAGTAACCATTTTAAGTTTGGTTTATGAAGGAAATTCTGTGGGCACTGCCTGTGCTTGGAACAATACGCCACACGGCCCCACTTCTCAAGGCACTAAGATCACAGCTTTAAAATCCATCCCTTTTAATGCAGCTCTAGGAGATGGAAAAACCTTACTGTAAAGTTTTAAAGCTTAATGAGCATGCTGTTGAACACGGAGAACTTATTACTACAGAAACCCACTTCTGGCTGTGGTTGGCTTTTTTTCTTCATAACTTCAGATAATTGACTGCAAGAACAGATGGAGCGTACACAAGTAGCATTACTATATTATTCAAAAGGGAGTTGAAGACCAAGATAAGGAGAACAGAATGCCACATCCATTTCCACTCCTGCTTCATTCCCATAATGCTAACCTGATGGAAACGCTCAGACTTTCACCAGGGTTCTCATTGCATACACGAACAGCCCGTTTTAATGGCATCACAGTTTGGACTGAAGTGGGAAAGGATGGGATGAGGGAAGCCAAGAGAAGTCTATAGGCATGTTGCATCTCTGAGACATAAAGAATTTCTCGTTGAATTACTTCTATGCTCAGTGACTCGTTAGGTGGTGGAAAAGCTTAAGGCTTCGTAAGTCATCCAATGGCCTTATTGTTGTTTGCAGGATGCAGGGTATAAACAAAAGAGTCTTAAGAAAAGCATTAAACCTACCAAAACTTTAAGACCTCAAAACTAAATATTTAAACTGCAACGATGGGAAGCAGTACCGCCAGCCACGGACCACAGCGCCTTGTACGCACAGACTGATAAGAGGCTGGAAATCACTACTGCACACAGCAGTGTCACCCTGTGCATGCCTGCGGCAGTGCTGGTGCCCTGCAAGCTGCTGCCAGCTCTGAGGACAGCCAGGCTGGGAAGCATGAGGGCACCTACACGAGTCCTGGCAAAGCTCAGCATCCATCTCCTGGCGTGCCTCCAGCACAGCCACCCCACTGCCATGGTTTTTTGAAAGCTCTGATCCCGACAAGCAGTTGTTTGGGACAGCTACCAAGTAACTCACTAGTTACCACAGGTTTAGACTTCAGACTTCGGTAATTTAAGACTTTCTGAAATTATGGTTTACTAAATCTATATATGGAGTCCAAACTAAAAACTTCACTGCAAAGCTTTCATTTAAAGTCTCCTTTATGTGTGGTTCTGGAAGGAGCTGGCAGGTCATCCTATAATGTGGAAACAGACACAGCACTTTAAAGTATTTAAAAACCGTTCAGATAGCCTTCCCGATGTGAAACATGCTCCTAGGAATACCTGCTCTGCTTCTAAACTAAGCTGGCCATTTCTCTAGACCTTTCTCGCCAGCAAACCGATCACCAGCAGATTCATTTTCTGTAGCCCATCACACAGAACTCAAACGCTGGACACGCAAACCCTTTCAGCACGTTCACCATCAAGCGAGCTTTCATTTTTCATTCTCAGCCCACTGCTGATTAGAAAAGGCCACCTGCCTGTATCTGACCAGGTAACAGACTCAGAGCCCCGGTTTGCAAGCACACGCTTCCCTCGAAGCAGTAGGGATGATGGGCTCTGAAACATACCTGCTAGACACGTGCAAGTGGACCTAATTGCTTTATAAACAAGCAGAATTCATCCAGATATATGAATCTTGGAGACCAACTGCTTCTGTAGGATATATTCTCTCTGATATCCTATACTTCAGAGATTATGTTTTGTTACCTGATAGCATAAGGGCTATGCCAGGGGGTGCTTTCAAGAGGTTAGTGGTCAGAAGAGGACCCAGGCGGCTCAGCTGCCCTGAAGCTGCAGCCTGCTGTTCTGCAAAGAGCCAAACGCGTCCACCAGCTTTACTTGAGATAAAACTACATCTTTTCTGACTGTGCTTCTTTCATTTTAGCTCGTTTTCAGCACACAGACAAACGAATTGAAATTGAGTTTTTCCACCATAGAACTCACTTTCAATCATGCTTCCTGCTAAACCTCTCAGAAGACCACAGGAACATGCAAGAAACCACATATGCTCAAAGAAGCAAGCTAGACCAACGCACATCACCAGCCTGTAACAGGAATTGCCCTTTCCTGGGCTCACTTTGCAGAAGGGAGCACAGACCGATGCACACTCACACAAAAGGTGGAAACACGAAGGTACGGCCTTTCTTCTTCCCCTTAATGCAAAAACGACTGGAAGTAGCCGTGCAAAACAACAGTCATTCATTTCTCAGAGCATCACACAGCTCGAGCCCATACCTTCAGAGAGAATAACTTCAGAGAGCACGGCAGACATCCGCACGCCATACTTACTGCCAGCGCCTCAGCGGGACACGACGCGGTACACATCCAGAGGTGAGCAGAGCCGGGTGACACCTGCGGGGCCGCACGTGTGCGTGGGACTGCCGCTGCCGCCGCGCCGTGTCACAGCCCGAGCGCACGGGGCGGCCGCGGCGTGTGCGGATCGTTCTGCGCCCCGCCGGCAGCCCCGAGCCGCTCCGTCCCGCTCCCAGCGAAGGACAGCGGGCACTCCGGAGCCAAGAGCTGATAAGACCGCAGAAAGCGCTGCTCTATCCCGCTACGTGAAGCGTGGTTCACAGATCCCGAAGCCGATGCAGCCCGCAGCCGAGCCGTTCCATCGCTGCCGGTCTCCGCTCTCCGGCCCCGCGACCCTCCCGCCCCCCGGCCCGGCCCGGCGGGGTGCCGGGGCCCTGCCCGGTGCCGCGGCTCCGCTGGAACTCACCGGCAGCCTCCGGAGCCGCGCCCGCCGCCCGGAGCCGCCCGCCCGCCGCCCGCCCCGCTCTGCCTTAACCCGTCCCGCGCCGCCCGGCCCCGGCCCGGCCCGGGCGCCGCTCGTACGGAGCACCCCGGCGTGGAACGTATGGCTGCGCGTTCTCCCGGGGGCGCTGAGGGGAGGCCTCCCACCACCCGCTGAAGCCCCTCGACATACCCGGCGCCCAGCGGCGGCTGAGACAGCTCTCACGCTGTGGGAAACACGGCAGCAAAACCCAAACGAAGCAGCGCTGACTTCCACGAGCAGCTGGGGACAGCACCAAGAGGCGTACAGCCCGCTTCCCTCCAGCATCAAACGTAGATGGGTTTATAGCAGCTGTATAAGAACCAATGAACAGCACAATCCCATACCCAACAAGGTGATGCAGAAAGCATAAGGCTCGCATCATCCCGGCATGCAGGAGCTGGCCCACAGCTTTACCACGAAGGACAAACTAAGAGCCAGTGTAGGTGCCATTGGGTCTGTGGGCAGCACTGGGACCTATGTGATTCACCACATGCAGGCACGTGGCCCAGGTGCACAGGGCCATGCATGTGGCTGCTGGAGCGCTGACAAAAAGTCACAGAATGACAGAATTTCTCAGACATCCCGGTATCAAGTACAGCATAAATACTACAGTTCTAGACATAGGTGGAGCCCCACGTTAACATGACACACCACCTCTACCACAGCAGTTTCCCCTTCTGAACAAAATAAGAAAAGAGCCCAATATAAGAGCCTGAAGTCTTACCCCACACTGTTCCCCCCTTACTGAATGCTCACCTTGCAGATGGCTTGGGAAGCTCTCTTCTGTTCCCTCCTGCCCTTTGCTTCCAGGTCTGTCTGTTCACTGCCTTCCTTTCTGCTCCTCTCCTTTTAAAGACTTGTTCCCTGGGAACGAGAAGCTCATCACATATAATGCAGCCAGAGCTAAGAGCCCGCTTTCAGGGCCCTTTGCAAAACCCTATGCTCAGGTCCTGCTTCCATTACAGCGCATTACCCCTTAACAGCCGGGTGGCACCACCCATCAGTCAGCAGTGGGATTCAGAACAGAACAGAATTTCTGTATTAACGCACAGAATTAGGAGCCAATGCGTGCCAGATTTCCTGTTAAGGTCAACCTTCACAGAAGAGAGAGCCAATGAGGAGCTCCAATAACTGGCTCTTAGCTTTCTTTCAAGAGAAAAGCAAGGGAAAAAAACAAAACAAAAAAGAAAACAAAAACAAGCCAACCAGGTGGTGAAGACAAATTGATTTCTAAAATACATTAGTGATCTGTTCTAATACGGGTGGGCTGAAACAGTAATGTAGGTAGCAAGTAGCTCATATGTTTTACAAAGGGGAGGGGGAAAAAAAAGAGAGTCAGTACAGGACAAGAAAGCTTTGTGATTGCATTATAGAAATTAAACCTGAAAAGCAATAAGAATGATAAGTGTTTTCTACATTCCTGTGGTTGATAATAGGTACCCTAGCCCCCTGAGGACTTCCCTGCAGACTCCCTCACAAGGAAGCCTTTACCTAGTTGCATACAGGTCAGTAAGGAGCAGCCCCAGTCAGAGTTAGTTTTGATCCACAGAGCTCACTTCCTCTTAGCAAGCTCTTCCCACTGCTGGATCTGAGCCCTCCAAAAGTCTACATATGGCAACAGGCACTGGGTGTAGCTGGTGGAGATCCAGTGCTGGCCAAGAACAGGGACAGCTACAGTCTCAGAGACAGGTTACAGACATCTCAAAGTGCTTCTTGTTGTTCTGTTTGTAGAAACACACAGGGTAACACAACGGAAGCAATAGCTAACCAGCTTACAGGTGGGGCTGGATGTACTGCTTCAACACATCATATGTCCAACGCTTCCATTCACTGAAGACCTACATGAGGTTTCTGCTGATTATTCCCAACCATAGAAACAGGCACACAGCAATTCCAACTGTTTGGTGTGAGGAGGGGTGCACTGAAAGGTGCAAGCTCCTTTATAACACAGTGGGCATCTTTCTTGGTTTCCAAGAGATGACAAACAAGTAACTCATTTTCCTAGATAGGAAAAGTGAGGAGGAGTAACTCACAGTGCTGCTTGTCCACACAATTGCTCTCAGGCTTCGTGTTTAACCACATCCTAGACCAAATATAAGTACATTGAGATCTCTACCAGAGAGAAGGCACAGCTGCCACATGGACAGAAGAAAGCTCCAGTTCAGCCTGAAGCTGCCTTTACTTCCTGCAGGGAAGGAGCAAGTTACACAAACACTAGGATCATTATCTGACCAAAGAAAAGCATCCAAGGGCTTGCACATTCTAGAGCCTCAATAGTTTTCAGACTTTTACAACGTGCATCCTTCCTTAGAGCTGCACAAATTATTTTCTCTCCTACCTTTTGTATCAGGTCCTGGCCAGTCTACAGTACAACCAAAAATCACATCTGTAGAGCTCAGAGGTGATTACAGCTGAGAAGGCTGCAGCTCGTTTGGATTCTTCCATCATATGCCCACTATAGGCTTCATAGGAGCACTACTGAATGGATAAGGCATTGGCTTCCTATACCAGCAATTCTGGGTCCGTGTCCCACCCAGGGTGCCTAACTGTATCAAGAGAAATGTTACTGAACTTCTCATACCTTTGCTCAAAGGCAGCAAGTCAGGCTTTTATGTCTAGGGCCTTACCTACTGCAGGTAAACCAGCAGTGATGTCAACAAGAGCAGAAGCTTCGGACAACACCATTAGCAAGTCTTTCCTTTTCAATCATTGTGTTTTAGTTCTTTTTACTACCTGTAAATGAGCATGAATTTACCAAATTCTAGTGAGTTTCTTACCATTAACTTATTACACGACAAGCTCCCAGCAAGTCCTCTCTAAGACTCTTCTTCCTGCCAGATGGCAAAGGTGAACACAGGCAGTATTTTGAGGATGAGTCTTCTGTACAAAGCAGCTGTCAGGAAGGTAAGGCTTTTGTACAAGTTTTGCCAGCATCATTTCCTTTCTACCCTAAACCAAGCTGCCACCAGTCTTACTCACACAAGTAGAACAGTATTTTCACAAGCAAATTGAAATAAATAATCTTTTCATCATTCTTTAAAGTATGCCTTCCATGGAAGATTCTAACCACGCAAAAAAAAATTACTTATAATCAAAGCAGAAAGTTTAATTTAGACACACTTTACATCAAATACTGTGGGCAAAATAGCACCATAAAGAAGCCTCACAACAACAACGAAACAAAACCAACAAATTTCTTTTCAGTAAAAACTGTTAAGAAAAGACTGTGATCCATAAATGACCTTAAAACGTTTACAAAAGGGAGAACAGCAAAACAGCAATTACTTTGCACTTCTGTGCAGCTCTATAGTTTTACAGAAGTTTATTTCAAGGTAACAAATTGTGCTAATTACAGTCTCAGTGTTGAACGCATCATTTAAAGAGAAGTGAATGCTTCCTCCCTTCTTGTCAATAGTCCACCTTTTATATGTGGGGTTTTTGGTTGCTTGGTTTTTACTATGGAATTACTTTTAAATGTCATTCATATATTCCTTATGAAGAAGAACTGTTGGTTCTGCACCACTTTCCTTCCTCTTAGAGGTGATTAGCAAACACAGTTCCCACAGACACTTCTCAAAGATCGGTCTTCTTTAATGTGACAGAACTCAGGGTATGAATGCAGTTCTTGACAGCTCTCCTCCAAACAAAGCTTCTGGGCTCTCATCCTGGTCAGCCAGCTGATGTCACATCAGTGGCTTTTCTTCCCCCAGCACCTCAGCTAATTAAGATCAGTCTGTTCACAGTGAGGCAGGTCCAGATAATGGGTTTCATTGCAATTTGGAGAATTGTTTTTCTCCACATAGCTATGCTTTCTTTGCACATATTAGTGGTGAACTTCAATGCATAATCATCAATTGATAAGTATTAAATTGTCATCACTTTGTCGTCTGCAAAACAAAAATTCACTCAGTAAGGAATAGGAAGCATTTACACATGCAGAAGTCAAGATGAGTTTTACACATTCTGCCCTATGCTCTCCCAGTTTCAGGATACAGCTCTCAACACACACACAGTATGTTGACAATCAAAGAGAAAACTGTTACAATAGCAAAAGCTACTTGCATTCCAGCTACCAAACTTCTGCCCTTACCACACACTGCAGCATATTGCAGTAAAGCACATTTATTATGCTCAAGTAGATAATAATCTTGCACAGCAAATTGGATGTGAAATTTGAAGCCATACCTTGCTAGCATTCTGCCAGAGTACATCAAAGGATGAAGCTGTACTTCACAAAAGCTTCAGTATGTGAGCAGAAGGCTTTGTTACACTAGATAGGACTCAAAAAGCTTTCACGTTCAGCATTATTCCTTCTCCTATAGCCTTGGCTTCCCTGCCAGGTGGGCTGTGCCCACAGCCATTCTGCACACAAGTAGTCAGGCACTCAGAGGTGTATTAGATTTCCTCAGAAACTGAATTAAAGAATAGATTTCCACACCTGATGAATTTCAGAGGAGACCTTTGTATCTCACCAAGGACCCTCACTAAGACCTCCAAAGCCTTGAGTTCAGCGTTTCCAACACTCTGACAGATGATGTTTGCCTCACAAACATAACGGAGCTTTGGAAGTAAGTACAGGTCCCTTGCTGAATCACATCCTCTTGCTGTCTGCTACTTCCCCCAGCCTGGTGGAAAAGCTATTTAGAAACAGAAGACTGACAAAACCCCAAGCTGCAAAGACTTCATTTGCTCCTGACTTCTTAGCAACTCCACATCATGCTCTGCCTTCCTGCGATCAACTTCCACCGGCTTCTGCACAGTGATTTATGTATGAGCTGAACACTTTAAATATGTTTAAACTCAATAAGCTCCCTTTCACCATTAGCACTCTAAAGATCTAACACAAAGTAGAACACAAGAGGGATAACAGAGTCCATGTATTCCATGGGAAGAATTCCAAGCGCACCAACGTTTGTGTAAAAGGACTTTGCAGTGAGAAGCTAACTGGTGTACTTGTGAGGATAACACGTAACAGAAACACCCAACTGACCTTCTACAGCAGCAAATAGAAGGCATGGAAGTCTGTTCTTTTCTGTAAGAAACATTGCCACAGTCTTTTAGAAATTCGTGTAGATCTGTTGCTAGAAACCCACTCTGTTGGTATTTCTGAAAAATAAAGCATGTTGCTTACAACACATAGGAAGTTACCAGGCAATAAACATTCTTCCTGTTACCATGCAATAAATGTTCTTCTCTGTAAATTGTCTCTTCCAGAGTACAAAAACCAGATGCTATTTGGTTCACTAGTTTAATATGCTGTAAGAATAAAAAAAATGCAATTCCATCCATAAACACCATATATGTAGTGGGAACAGAGCAAACTAAAAGTGATGTAAAAGTCACATTGCTCAGAATCTCTTTTATATTTGTTTACTGTCTGTGAGACCAAGCAAGCAACCTTGAGCCATACTTGCATTGATTCTCTCTTGCTCCCATTAGCTGCTGTGCTCACTGGGTTCATTTTCACTAGAAACTGCAGTTCTGGATTCCAAAGGCCCCACTGTGAATGTTCAGCATCACTGTGCATAGGAAATGCTCTGCAAAACATTGGTTCAGCATACTGAAATGTTTCCCTATTGATACACATGATGTGCTCAGGGGAAAAAGCAACAGTAAACAACTATTTTGCAGTTCAGAGCATCCAATAAACTCAGAAGCACAGACAGTTAAGCAGTATTTGGAGATGCTTAGAAAAATGGAGTTCTTGCTCGTTCTTTAAACTATGGTTCATTTCAGACCTGTCCTTATTCTGCTGGCTTCTTTACCTAACTTAAGACCCGTACAGTACTTTTCACATTTGCCTTCCCCTTGGTTACTGCAGCTACTGGGAACAAGAGGGGAACCAGCAGCAGAAAACAAGAACCAAAGGAAATGAAAACTCCCGTTTTCCACTTTTAGCCAGTTTATACCCAAGATAGATGGAAGATAGATGGCACAAACTTACCTTGCAGAGTAGTGCTCTTGGTTTGGGTTTTTTTTTTTTGTTTAAAAACAAAAAAACACATTCCTAAGCAGCACAGGAGCCCCGTCTGGATACCTGCACAAGTTTAGAGCTACCTGTTTGGCCCTAACCACACTCCTGCTAAGTAGCTTTTCTCACAGACACCAGTAAACCCTTCTCAAACTCAGCTTCGGGTGCCATGAGAAGAAACACCGACTCCAAACAAGACATACTCAGCTCTGTGTAACCACACTTACAATTTGATTCTTTCTTCTCATCTTTCAAACACCTTCCAGTTATGTTTCCATTAGCTATTACCTTTTAGAAGCATCAGCAGGAAGTACAAGACAGGGGCACACATTACAGATGATTTCCCAAGCCAGTTATTGGTTAGTCACTTGGATGGTTACCCAATCATCCCAGGCTAAGCTACACAATTTTAATATGCTAACAAGTCATCATAATTAATGCTGGATATTACGGTGCTGGGCGATGAACAAGAATGAATATGAAGCTGGTTAGAAATGCAATAGAATACAGATGTTTTACCTTTATGGTGTCATAGGCGTCTGTGATCAGAGCAATAAAAAGGCTGAGGATCATGTATATAAACAGAATAATGAAGGAATACAGATATAACCGACTGAATATCCACACCAACATGCTCTTCTGCTGGATTTGAGCAAACGTTGCAAACATGTCATCGCCATTGACCAAAGAAAACAAACACTCAGCTACTGTGTTCAGGTCTTCAAACTAGAAGATAACGAACACAAAGTCATGTTAGAATTCGACAATCACTCATCCAGATTAAAGGGAAGATGAAAGTGTTATTACAAAGGTATTTTTTTAAGCAGGAAAAAAAAAGCCAGCCGAAACATTCCAACGCTGCCATACTTTGTTTGTTTTCTGCACATTCGGACTGAAACATAAATGTCAGCAATAACCACGATTATGCTGCTACACAATTCTGAGCACTTTACACCAACACCAGAAATATAAGATTTCTTCTCAAGGAACACCCTGCGATGCTCAACAGGTAAAGCAGCCAATACATTTTCTCTGTGGTGATCAGTTATTTAGATTTCAGAGGGCTTTCTGTTATTCAGAAAGCCCTCTGAGCCATAGCTACAATTTACAGAGACTGAGGAACTGTCTGGATGGAATTATGGTTTCACTTCAGGGACATTATCTCAAATACCTGATTCCTCTTTCCCATGCTCTGAAGCTAAATTGTAAACAACAACCAGATAAGTACACTTCCCCTCTGCCTCTGCAAATAACCAAGCCTGTTAGCAATACTTTGTCAGCCAACATGAGTTAGTGCACAACGTTAAAACATTGCCTTCACCGATGAAGTAACGTGACTACAGTCACTTCAGTTACAGCCCTATATTGAAACCAAGATGTCAAGATACATATGCTTATAAGGAAAACATACTATCGCACAAGAACAACAGGTCTGGTCTTACCATTCCTTATTTTCTTTCTCTTAAATCCTTTATTTTTAAATGTACTGCGAGACCCAGCAGCACAACTGTATCTAGGAAGACAAGGGGCATGGCATGTGTAATTCTTGAGCAACCGCTGAGTTCTGATGCCAAAGTGAAGCCTGCTAAGGAGAGCTCACCTGCAAGCCCTCCAAATCGTCACTGCACTGTGAGCAGGATTTTTGCTCTCTCCTTGATCTCAGTAACAGAAGGGAGGGAGTTACTAAAAAGCAAACTCTGCCATACTTGTGGTTTTGAACTAAGGTTTGCAGAATCTCTGAGGACACGTATAGACCTTCTCTGCTCTGTACGTGCACAGCTCAGAAGGGACAGGTTGCACAGCAAGCATGCTGCCTGCCCCTCACCAGACTGCACAGCACCACACTGCCTTCCAGTGGAGCTATGCAGAAGCATTCATAAACTACACCCAAAATCCTGCAGAACTACAGTTGCTTCTCTCTACAAGGACCTGTGAAAGATGGATAAGTATATTATTAACTATGCTTCCTTTTGCTTAGGTAACCAGTGTACTTGCTGCAGAAATTGCAGGGAAGTAGGAAGAACAGCATTTGTGCTATGTCTCTCATAAAGAAATTAGTCTATCATTACAAATAATTCTACAGCATATAGCATATCAGAGAAATGCATTGCTATCAAGGTGAAATACACGCAGACTGAACACTTATGTTTCTCAAAAGAAAATTACACCAAGTTTGAGGATTTTGAACTCCGGGGGTACGAGAAGCTGAAGCAGGCACTGCAATGTGCATCTTTGTTACTACACAGTGTGTAAGCAGAAAAAACCTAAGAGTAAGTCATACATTTGTTACTCATTAATGGATAGTTAGAATTTATCACGTTAGCAATCTGTCCTTTTTTGCCCCTTTCTCCCTCCCCCAAAGAGTCCCATTCAGCATCAACCATGAAAAGAACCCCAAATTTACAGTTGTTTTTGCACGTACTGTGAAACATACAAAGCTTTGCTACTGTACTTGGGTTTCTGACAAGAAGAGGAATGCCCTAGGCAAACATTGATATAAAGTCTAAACAAGCAAACAAGACGTACCCTCACAGGAAGCAAAGTAAACACATAAAAAAGAAGTCATTCCTCCGTTTGAGTCAAGATTTAGTGGCTGAAGTTCCACTGCTTGGGAAAAATTTGGAAGAAGTGTCTGTGAGATTCCCAGAAATGGTAACGGTGAACTTCATCCCAAATGCACCGGAATTACCAGAAGAGGGCGAAAGAGAACAGAGCAACGCACCTCCAGCCCCACACAGACCCCTGCAGAGCTTCTAACAACAACAAAACATACACACACACACAAGCACACCAGAAACAGGTCTTAAACTTCTACCTAGGAGCAATACAGAGACATATACCCAGTTAGACGGGCAAAGAAATAATACTGCTGACATACCTTCTCATGATACGGTCCCAATACAATCCAACCACAGAAAGTATAGCCAAGATAAATCATCCCAGCACAACAACAAAACCTTAGCACTTTGGGTAACGATGCTTGCATAGTCAAAATGAGCACCTACAAGTTAGGGTGGAAAAAAGGAGAAGGAGAAAAAAAAGTTACACGTGAATAACGTGATACAATTTGAATAAGAGTGACAGATAAAATTTAATTCTTGAATATTTTATTTCAGCCTTACGTTGTAAGTTTGAAAATATCCCAGGTATCTGATGACTCCAACCCAGACAAATAGAGTTGATGTTCCAAGTAAAATGCTGCAGACATCATAACTTGTGAGGTTCTGAGGGATCCAAAGAGAGCAGGTGATCACGTTACAAAGCAACAAGTATGTCAGCTTGATGAAGTTTCACCAGGTCAGACAAATAAAGCAGGGCAGCCCAATATTGAAAGCATGTTGCCACATCACAAAAATCAGACCAGAACAAGTTGCATTTTATTTAGAGAGTCCACCCAAATACAGTAGTGCCGTACATGGAAGCACAACTACACCAATACTCTTGAAGTTTTGCATGAAGCCCAGAAGAACCAGAGCCCTTATTTCAGTTACTGTACAGTTCTAAAACTGGCCTGGATATCCCAAATATTTCATTTTTAAGAGGCTAATGTGCACCGTTAATAGAGAATGAGAGCTTGTTGACAACTAGTAGGTGAGCCATCATTTAAATGGGAAGTGAACCCCAGGACTACAAGTCCCATCTGTGCTGTAAGCATTGACAGCTTTGAACAGGTTGCCAGCTGTTTCAAACTAGAACATCACTTTCACTACCAGCAGTGTTTATAACCAACTCTATTTGCAGTTGGTCTTAGCAGAAGGCTAGAACTGGTGACAATAAGCACATGGTACCCACCAAGATTTCCCACCCTCATCCCCACCTCACCATAAAGCTGGACATTGGTACACGCTTCCTCTGACAGCCACTCTGAGCATTTGCCCTTTGAGCATTAGTACACATGAAGCAGCAAGAGCACACTACCCCCCGTTTTTCCCAGAATATGAGGTTTTGTAAACATGTGAATTGTTGACACAGTTTTTCCAATAAAGCTAGAAGCTGCTAGACAGACAGAACACATCAATATTAGCAAGCTCAGATCTGGAGGTCAAGGACTAGCAGCTGACAGTGGCTGTGCCCATAGTTTGGGCAGGCCAGGACCACAGGCTATAATAGCCATGTTTCTAACCTCAGAAAACAGACCTGTTTTACCTGAGGGGATGACTCCTGACTTCCCTGTGCAATACACACGACTACTTCTATGATTTTATTTGGGTGCCCCATCCTTGGAGGCATTCAACACCAGGTTGGATGGGGCCCTGGGCAGCCTGATCTAGTGGGTGGCAACCCAGCCCATGGCAGAAGGTGGGAACTAAATGATCTTTATGGTCCCCTCCAACCTAAGCCATCCTGTGATTCTTACAGGAATAAGATAACGCAAGGCTATTAGTTAGGAAATGCCTACCCAGAAGTTCTAAACCAGGGATTAGGGGGATTTAGCACTGTGGAAATAAGAGGTTTAGACAGCTGACATGGTCTTGCTGAAATACTCTGGGGAAAGGGAACTGAAATCAGTTATTAGTCAGAAAAGCCCAACACAGTATTCATTAATGCTCATATATCCTTTTTGATGGATGGACCCAGAATCATCACCCATAAAAGAAGTGCTCAGAAAAAAGCATAAGCCCAAGAGTTCGATGCTACATACAAAGTAAGTGTCAAGTGATAAACACACAAAGCCCCAGATATCTATCTGCCTGTACAGCTATCAATGATAGATATAGAAATAAGAGCTAACAAAAAGTAAACAAGATGACAAGTGACTGCTGCAGCTCACTTTCATTTGTCCAAGTTAAAACACATTACACTTGATTCTAACGAGTTTAGGACTTTACCTAAAGCACCTCTCACCTTGGCTTTTATCTCCATTTTTAGGATTGACCCAATGATTGTCATCACATCGCTGATAATTACCAGGACATACCAACCGTTTATGAACTCCATGCGATCAGTGTAACTGACACAACGGTTGTATTTCTCCAAGAAGAAGTTAACAAATCTCTGTTGAGAAGCATTTAGGTGTTCAGTTACAGGTCTCCTCACAAGAAAAATATGTACAGATGCCCCAGTACTGTAGCAATGCCCAGTATTCACATACCCACTTTTTGCCCACAGTATTTGCTGGAATAATAGCCTAAAAATCATCAGCAATAGCAACAGAAATGAAGCGGGGGAAAAAAATATTAAAACTGGTTTAGATAAGTGAAAACTAACTTTCCACAGGACAGCTGACTTTGTAACTCATCCTTACTAACTTAGCCATGGCTTGGTATCCTCTTTTCAACCTTCTTCATAAGCAGTTCTTATCAACCCCCAAGAAGAGTAAAATAAGAATTAACTGTAGCTCAAACACAGCTATAAGGCAATTCTCACTTCCAGTAGAGCCAACAATGTCACCTCCCGCACCATACTATCTGCTCTCACCTGTTCTTTTTGCTCAAGAACAAATGCCCTCAAGAGAGCCAATGTAATAGTTCACATTACAGTATTACACAACCTGAAGTAAAACTAATTTCTGCCATTAACTGTTCATCACAGACACTTCCACAAAACATTACTACACAAAACTAGCAAACAGGATAGAGAGAAAAGGAACGCTGGGATTATGAGCACTACACTTACTTGTCGTAGTCTCAAGGCAAGAACAACGGACCGCGAGCAGAGGATGAGAGATGCTAAGCAATTTAAGATGACAAATCCATCAAAAACTAGAATGTACAAACTGTTTTTCTGGAGCACTGTAAAAAGTCAAGGAAATAAAATAGATTTCGTTTTGTCACATCTCTTTGAGCACATATTGTTACAAAACAACACCTATTTTGCATTTAAACACTCTTCTCCCATGAAGTAATGGGGTTCAAAGATATTCCTTCCTGAGCCAATATGTCTGGAGCACAGTTTACCTGAGAATTACGTGGGTCACAAGAATGAAAAGCACGTTTGCATTTTTCAAAATTAAAAAAAGTATAATTAAAAAAAATTATATTAATACAAACATCCTTTTTTTCCATTAAGGCCATCCGTCCATCTTTGTGCCACGTATTTACATTGGGTAAACACACTTCAGCATCCTTAAAAGCCAATCAAACAGGAAGAAATCCCACCTCATTTCTCATGCCCTGACCTGCAGTCAGAAACTTGTTTGACTTTCTGCACTGTTCTTCCTACACAGGTTTAGAACCCAAGGCATACCTTTTCCTTAGTTTACACTCTCAGTTGTTCCTACCAGTTCAACATCTGTGTTGTGAAACTAGACAAGGTATGGTTAAAACAATTGCTTTTAATCACTGTAAATAGTGTTTTAGCTTGACTTTATTACTGAGTTATGCATGGGCCTTCAGCTGGTTACTACATGTAAATAAACTACCGTAGACAGCTAGCTGAAAGAGTGCTGCCAAGAAATCACTGTACATAGATGCACACCAGAACATTTGGTGGTTATTCAGAACATACTACAAGATACCACTCTAATATCAGTTCAACATGCTATTATCAGAGAAACATTGGCTTTGGCCAAGCAAAAAGCAAGCTATTCGACATTGCCATTAACTAAGATCCTATACAGGACATAAGTAAATTATCACTCTGCCACAATCCCTTACAGCAAGTTTACAGAAGTAGCTGCATAAAGTACAATACAGCTATTCCTGTGAAACAGGCTTTAGTACCCAAGCCTCAGCTATCAGATAAAGCCTTAACAATAGAAATACAGTGTAGATATCATCCTTGCTAATATATATCATTAAACTTAACCACAGCAGAGGGGAAAAAAAGTAAAAACTTCAGAAATAGCATGCTTCAATTACTCAGAGAGATACTTCTTAAAACTGTATGAGCCTTCAGTTGGGAATTTATCATTGTTAGTACATTAAAGTGAATTATTCAAATAATCTCAGAGCAACAGAACAATTAAAATCCTCCTTCCAGACAGAGCCTGATGCTGACACACACCACTATACAGAGATGACTGCAAGCTCAATACCCTTACAAAAAAAAGAATTATTTTCCAAGACGTAATTACAAGGAGGTAATGAGTTGTATTATGCAAGGCTTTTTGTTGTAGGGGCAGCGGGTGGGCAGGATGAGCAGTACAGAGACAGTCTTGTTAGACCGAC
Organism: Gallus gallus; assembly: GCF_016699485.2. NCBI lineage: Eukaryota > Metazoa > Chordata > Aves > Galliformes > Phasianidae > Gallus > Gallus gallus. Next base: position 16,127,754 of record NC_052539.1, on the reverse strand, counting down.
TCTTTCACAGCAGGGAAAATGATGGGAAAAGATGCACAACACTGCCATCACAAATAAGTTTGCACCATACTTACCAGAACCAAGTATGTGCCAGTCTTTGCATTCTTGAATATCAGTATCACTATTAAAATAGACTTTGATTTTTCCACTGTGAGCTCTATTGTTGAAAGTAATCTGGAAACATAAAGGTGCATCAGAAAGAAGGCCAGCAAAATTTACTTTATAACACAAGTCTTGTTAAGTGTTCTGACATAGTGTGTTTGATATCAGTACTTGTTAGTCAGGTAGGTTTTAAGAAAGCTATCACCATGAACAGTGTAGGCAATTTGAGAATATATACTCAAAAAGGACAAAAGCAATGTTTCAAGAAGTCAGATATCAGATTTAACCTTTAGAAAGCTAACAACTACGTATCCTCTTCTCAGGCTATGAAATTACCAGCTGGAAGTAACACTGGCCCATGGAAACATCTTGAAGAGCCTCAGGTAAGAAGAGGAAAGTAAGGACCAGGACATGCTCAACTGCTTTTCCCTTGCAGTCTAGACATAACGAAGATGCTTGTGGGCCCCTAAACTCTGATTATATATACAGTGTTGGAAGTGTCATACTCTATACTCACAGTATTTTGAAATGCATAGCAGTCAGGCAATTCACGGGCATGGATTGTTTGTAGGGCAACACCTTTCAGCTTGAAGGAGATTTTAACCTGTATAAGCCTGAATGTTTTTAAGAAGTGTATAAATACACACACAGATATACAAATGCACAAAGCACAGAAACTGCAGAAAACGAAAAAAAATCCAAATCCCTCCAATTTATATAGAAGTGGAAAAAGAATCCTCCAAACATTCCACCCCCCGACCCCTTCCCCTCCAAACTGGTTTACCTGTAAAATTCAAGGTTGAAGAATGAAGAGTTCAACTTCACTTCAGTGTTCTTACCGGCCAGCTCCTGGGGCTTTAAGGTAATACAGTCTGTGAGGAAAAAAAAATAAAGAAAACATGTGATGTCAAAAATTTCACCCAGAATTTAACCTAGAAAGAAGCATAAAACTGAGACACTCAGATTTAATCACAGGTCCTAATCAAACAAATACTCAAACAAGGCCCCAGCTCCGGGGACCGCACAGCAGTTGGAGAGAAGCTTCAGCAAAGCCCCTGCACCACGAGGTGGTAGGACACCAACCCACTGAAGTTACAGCCCTACCTGTGTCCAGAGATCTATATTTGAACATTTCAAAGGGGATGGAAATTCAAAACACAAAACAAACAACATCCCACAAACAGGGGAAAAAAAAACCCCACAACCTGCTAACACTGACAGCTGAACAGCCTCCTAGAAAGCAAGGAAGGAGGAAAACACACATTAATTTTCCTGTCATTTTCACGGAAAAAAAAAAAAAAGCCATTAGGATAGCACTAGAATTTAAATACTTCACAATAAGACAATTTTTAGTACAATGGTATCTTACCTGTTTCTGTAGAAACGTCTATGTTTGGCTTGTCATTGGAAGGAAGCATCCCACCTTTCCTGTACTGTTGTTTACAAATTTTTAAGCCTGATCCATCATGTTCGTAGCCAAGTGTCCCCAGGGATATGTTCTTTAATTGTCTGTACTGGTTTAAAAGCAACATGGCAGCAGAAGTTAACAGAGATGCTTGCCCTTTTGCAAGAGACAACAGCTTACAGTTACTTATCAGTGTAACTTCTGCATAAAAAGAAATAATAATTAAAAAAAAGCCTCTCAACTTAAAGACTTGTGTGAAAGAATAGATTCTGGAAACTTAAGACTGCTGCCCACTAAGAAGCAATACTTGGTTTGCTGGTTACACAGAGGCCGGGTGTCTGTGCCCACCAGGCTGCCTGCAAAAAGAAGAGACTACCCCTTGTCTGCTGGCCATTTACCACACAAGTTTTATTAATATGTCTGATGTCTGGGAGGAACTTGAGTGCAGTCCTGCAACTAACCACACAGACACCAGGGATATCTTATGAATTCAGCTCATGAGGGAATGTGTTCATTTTCACATCACTTGGAACTTCAAGATGCTTAGTTCAAAATTCAACGCATTTTAAGAAATCCGGTGCTGTATAAATTAAATTATTTTTCTATCTTCAACTCAAATGCCAGTGTGACAGCCAGTTAAAAGTACAACACTAGGAAATTTCAAGACTCACGTGGCCTGTTATGACTCAGCGTTAAGGCCTAAATAACCAGTAAGCAATCTGCAGAGCTCCACTCCTCTTCCACAGTAATCCCTCTGCTAAAGCAACCATCTCACAGTAGGCAGAAGATTAATGTACCCGAATTATGACTGCCTCTGTGAGGAGGCTGGGATTGGAAGCACATACAACCCAATTTGGTTTTCATTTTAGTCCATAAAACCCATTCCAAGAGCAAAATCAAAGCTATGCCCTGTGTGACTACAGAAAAGTGAAGCCTTCACTGTACAGCTTGCAACCATGGAGCATGCACAGAGCTTGGGCAGCCTCCAAAAACAATTTAACCTGCCCACTTTACACAGGCACAGAGGCAACTCAAAGCGTATCTGTGAAGAAGGTAGTTTCCTTCTCCCCTATTCTAAATACAGCTCAAGTCACCTGGAAGGCATTACTGTGCTAGTTTCTTCATAGGAGCTTAAAAACAAGGACTAGAAATGCAAGTAAATACAGCAGTGTCAAGTCAAGCATTCTCCACGCATGGATCCACCGAAAAACAGTAACCATTGTGGAAACCTAGCTCAGAGCAGCTCAGAGACAGGCCCACGTGCCAGCCCATCTCAGCACCAGCTGGCAGAATGCAAGAGTAGTCAGTTGGACCAGGGGCCCTTTAAGGAAGGAAGCATAAACATCTAGTAATTCATTAGGTTTTAATAATTACCTCACCAAGCAAAAGAGCTCAGGGCAGCACACAGCACTGGTTAGCTCTGAAAGATGCATTTATCTTTCCAGGAGGCTCAGGATAAATAAACTTGGGAAGTCAGACAAGGCTTCCCTTCTCTTAAGGATTTTGTTCAGCTGGTTTTGATACAAATTATATTTTTTCCCCCTTAAACACCAATTTTATTAATACACATCACTTGCTGCGGCACTTTTTCCTTCCTCCCAAGGGAATTTTTCCCCTCTGGCCCATCACATAATACCACTCAGTGGTCACTAACAACTGCACATGGCATGTCCAAGGACTGTTCTCATGCAGTGCTCTGCTTTACATTGCTGCCTCCAATCCCCAGTACGTCTGGACAGCCAGGAGGAAAAGCCACCCTCCATACCCAATCAGAATATGACCATAACTCACACTGAGGAAGCCAAATCTGATTAAGGCAGGTCCAGTGAACAGAAACAGCCATTAACCACTGCTTCACATCCCTCTCATGGCATCTCCAAATCACCGAATCTAGCAGCTGTCTCTATGTTCACACATGTTCTTAGGCCCCATCTCTCTGACAAGGAAACACCTGGCTCTGACTTGCACACACCACTTCCAATAAGCACTGTAGAACAGTATAAGCAAAATCTCCACTGTTATATTTCTAAACAGCCAGGACAGAGCAATGAGCAGAGCACCCTGGTCCCCCAGACCCACTGTGCAGCTGGGTGCACACAGCCACTCCACTGGCTTCTTCATTGCAAAAGCTCCCAAACTGGGCCAAACACAGAAGTATGGAAAGCTGTGCACTCTTCCAAGTGCAGAAGTTCGCTGTTTTTTTCTTATCCCTACCAAGTGTGAAAATATCCCAGTAATACATGCATAAGCCTAACATTCACCAAGCTTTTCCAACTCCAGTTGTAAATAGCTGTGTGTTACTATAATCTTCTATAATACCACATCCATCTACTTGTCCTTCACCATTCAATATTCACTTGAAGTCAGTTTTTAAAGACTTACACATAGTAATAAGCTTTGGGAACAGCACAGGCCACTAAATAACCCAGATCACACAATTTTTTAAGCTCCTTAAACAACTCATCTGCATTTATACAACACAGATATATTATGACGAGACCTTTTTCTGATGCCTGTATCACACACTGACTCATCCTTGAGGATATAAAGCTACTCTTGCTCTTTTGTCTTCTATCTGGACTTCATCTCAGCTTTAGTGCCTACAAAAGAAGGAAAGCAAGAGAAAGCAAGCAAGGAAGTAAGAACAGTATAGTAGAAATAGAAGCAACATTGAGAATTCAAAGGAGGATTGAGAAAACTACTGCAACATTCATTTTAATATACCAGGAGACAGAGTTTTATCCTCGCCCAGCACAGCAGAAATACCTTGCATCTGTTGTTGGTTCTGCTGTAGCCTACAAATATCCAAGCAGCAGTGAGCCCCCATATGAGAGGACATTTAAGAAGGAGGCACAGCCTTCACACACAGCATCCCCATGTGCTACTGGGCCCAGGGCAGGGGAAGGGTGAGGCCGTTTAGAGCTACTTTGTGTTCACGCCATTTGAACTGGGCCTGGGCCTATGACCATCCCAAACGCAGGAGGACCGGTCTCGTTTTACACACAGACAACCTCTTTCATCTCATGACTCTTGGATGAACTCAAATTAAATATAAAAATATTCACTGAATTTTCACCCTAGATTTACTCACCTTCCTCCCACAATTGTAAAGTAGCTGTTCTTCAAAGCACTGCCCTTAACCAGGGCCAGTCCCCCTACATTCCTGAAAGAGCCATATTCCCCAGTTTGAGGCCTCTGGCACTTGCTACAAAGATGTGATTCAGTGTGGCTGTAAGCAGAAAATTTTTTGAATACCATGCATAGGTAGACCCAGGCCCCCAGCTCTTCAAAGTAAGACCTAAACAAAGGTTGCAGTTCATGGAAGATGACTGACTTTCAAGCTTTCTGGATTTCAGCACTAAATGAATAAAATTTTGTCTTGGACTCATCTCCAGGAGACAAAAATGCAGACATCTACACACAGGCTTTGTGACACCCACCTAAGGGGACTCACCAAAATATCAAAGTTGAAAATTCAAATGGAAACCGAAAAATAGAGGTTTAGTAAAAATCTACTAGTATTATAATCAGCTTAAATACTCCTCATTATAAACAAATACACTTACCTGATCAATAACATAAAATATGCTGTCATAAGCATCCTGTTGGGTATATATGCTGCAGCTGTAGTCATCCTCATCGACACCAGAATAGCCTTTCAGGAATAGGTGTTTAAAAGCAACAGTGTTCTCCTCTTTGAATGAAACCACCAGCTGGTTACTCAAACCGAAGAAGACAAGCTGACAAGAGAAATACAAATTGAAGTTTCGAATGCTGTTGAAGCAGCAACATTTCGGGAGCAACTTTAGAGTGTAATAAATATGAAATAGAAGGGAGCACGTTACTGGAATCCTGCTATAACAGGAACAGAGAATCTACTTATTTACAATACTAATTAAGGCCACAAGTCTAATTAAGTCAAGGTTACCATATGCTGAGCAAGAAAAACAGAAATCAACAACATCAACCGATTCCAGAACTTAGAGTGCAGCAACTAAACAGAGAGCTGGACACTGCTCTGTTTTATGCATCCATGACCAGCGGCTCTAACTGGGATCTGCCACAGTTTTTGTGGTTGGTGCAGAGGGCAGAAAAGCAGCCTTCTAGCCCAGAAATGCCCTGCTTTGCTCCAGGACAGCAGCAGCTCCTTAGCAGCTCTTTAGCATGGCACACGGCTAGAGGAAAGCACTATGGGACCCCAGAGCAACAAAAAGCCTCACTCCCTGAGCCTGGCACTGCTTAAGGAGGCTATAAGAGGCAGCAGCAGACAGCAGTTACTCCTCAGGATTTGCAGTGACCAACTGTATGGATGCCCCCTTTCCATCCACCATGGAAAATAAACAGTCTAGGAGCTGAAATCAATCTACAAACAAGAGTTTCTTCATGAACATAGTATCTGGAGGATATCCCAGGCTCCAAAAACCTAATTCTCATCCCGGTCTTAAAGTGAAGTGAAACTGGCATATTACTGCATGGAGTTTCCAAGAAGCAGAGAAGAAGTAAGAGAAACTGCAAGCAAGGGAACCACGAACTCAAATTCCTGCAGAGCAAGCAAGCAAGCTCCACTAACTTCAGATATCTGCACTCAAGGTAATGGAAATTGAGCACCCTTCACTGGGACTCTTCATCTTTTGTCTTAGGCAGTAATTACTTAGTCTGGGGACAGGCTAAAGGGATGTGTGCAGCAGTACTGTTTAGACCAAAGCCTTCTGGGTGCATAGCAAAGCCATGACCAGGACAAAGAAAAGGGGATGCCAGCAGTGCCTGGTATATGTAACCTTTAGATTAAGAACTGAACCTTCAAATTTTTAGCCAATTTCTAAATTAATTACATCTTTATGACTGTAAAATTATCGGAGCACTACAAATGAGTCTGTAGCATTCTGTTTAGGATAACTGGAGAAGGATCAGGGGTCTTCCAACTGTAACACAGAAAACAAGCATACACAGCAGGGTTTGCTCAGGGGACTCCCCAGGGGGTTTCAGCACAGCTTTGAGTAAAGCTCATTCTCCACCCTGGGACAGAAGTAAAAGAGCACTGTTCTGCTCACGGAGGGCCATGAGTAGCTGGGACAGCACTTTCAGTGCGTTCCCCAGGACTAACCCTAAGGCTAGGGCAGGTCTACTGAAGGATCTTGTGAAGCTGTGACGTCCCATATTTCAACTGGAACAAATCTCATCTTTCATCTGATCATATCTAAAAAGGATCAACCACCATAGCCCATTCCAACCTGCACCCAGAGCTGCACTGGGACATCAGGCCCACAGCAACGAGGCCAAAGACTTCATCCCATCTTTCCAGCAGGGATCTGCAGGGTGGAAGCACTCAGCAGAAGGCAGGGTCACATAAGCAGGGTAAGGCTTTGTCCTGTCAGGTAAGCCAAACATCAGCCTGAAATCCTCTAACTCAGTGAGTTTTAAGGAGTTGTATATTTACCCATACTTGCAAAGTGTCAGGCGTCTGTGTCCTACATTTCAAAGGTCCAGAAAAAAAAACTACTGATAGATTTTCCTACTCACACATTTGTCCTGTTTTGCTTCCCTCACTCTCCAGTCAGCATTTCTGCGTGGACTGCCAGATAACCAACCACACCACGATAGCAATGTTGTTCAAATACCTGCTCTCCTTTGCCTCTACTTACGCTGTCCATGGACTGTTTGAAACACAGAAGCAAAAGGAACGTCTGATTTCAACAGCCCAGCCATCACCAGGCAGACATTTTCACACTGAACACTTACACTTGATGTTACTGACTGCATTATGAAAACCATCCCTTTTGAAATGGCCCAGAGAAACAGTTATATATGAATGAAATAGGAAGCAGAGCATGCAGCAGTGCTGTGGCAGCAAACACTTGGTAAGGTCACGCTGGATTTCGTGGAAAGGATGAGTCATTTGTTTCAAAGCATTACCTTAGAAACAGCTAAATAGCTGGTCAAACACTGCCCCAAAACCTTCAGGAGGCATTTGTGATTTAGTTTATGTTATTTTTCCCCTTCAATACATGCCTTCCACAGCATTTTTTTCTTTCAGGCCTGGAGCAGCAAGCAATACCTGGGGATGGCAGAGTGCAGGACCACAGGCCTGCTTCTCCTGCATGCCATCACTACACTTTCTAAGAGTAACAACGGGGTAAAGATTACCTGAGAGGTCACCATAACTATCTTCAAAATCTGCAAAGCCAGCTTCCACGGTATCTGGTGTCTTGCTCTGTATTTGTCACAGGGGTTCATGAAGTAAAACTTCAAATCCTCTTTTAGAGCCGTCTCTTTTAGATCTAAATCGGACTGAGCCATCATATTTCTGCCACATAAACAACACGTTAATTAGAAATCAGCAGGATGCTTCATCAAATGATTTCTTCATGTTGCAGTTTCTCCTTAGACAACCACATTACATTAAAGGTCTGTGGAGTTTTCAGTGTTTTGTCTTAGAACAGCAGAAGTTAAGATGCGTTTCCCTTCAATCACATCATCAAAATAATTCAACTGTAGCAACTTTTAAACAGCTATTTTCCAGGAAGCAGTCATTAAACAGAACACATCAGAGTAGTCTTGCTACTGCTGTTACCTGCTTTTTAAAGCTGAAGCTTTGGGACAAGCAGAGGCTGCTGTTAGCACCCCTCCAAGCTACCCACATTTCACCACCAGAAACAAGTGCTGAAAAAAGCCAAGCACAGCACACCGGTGTTAGGGACACACCATTTTAAGGGCTGAAATCACAGATATTTATTTAAATACCTAGGTATGTCATATATACACGCATACATCAGAGGAACAAGCACAGAGGGCTGTTGTAGAAGTCCAGAATCACCGGAAATTTCTCCCTCCCAACCAAATGTCACATTGAAAGCTTTCCCCCCTCTCCCAGATTTCCAACCCCCTTTTCCAGGGCTGCAGTTGTCAGCACTTCGCCACCTCACACAAAGGTCAGAACCAAACAGTTAACAGTTGTAGGGAGGGAGAAGTTAAAGCAGAACAACCGCATCAGAAGCAGCCATGCATGCTGGTTCTCAGCCCCATTAAGCCATCCGCCAAACTGCTCCCTGTATTCCGAGCTTCATAGAAGTAACCACTTTCCTCTCCAGCTCAAAAATCAAAAATATCATTCCAAGCTTTCAAATGCATTTTCACTTCTTTATTGTCACCTGTCTGAGCGTTACTGCCTGAGCTGCAGGCCACGAAGCACACGTGGTTTGCCAGGACCAGCGGCCTCCCAGCAAGAGAATGAGCAGAACACAGCCGAGGCATCACGGTGCCGTTCCCCCACAGGAGGAAGTGAAAATTAATCTTAACACTCGAATCTCAAAGGTTATCTTTATTACACCTTCAATCAATCATTCGCAAAGACAAGAGGAGTTGGGCTGCCTTTGATTTTGAGGCAGGGAAAACACAGGAAGGTTTTTAAAAAGAAAACTCGAAGAGCGCAGCTCTACTTAGACTTTTAAGAAAAGAATAAGCATTACTAAAGGTAGCCCGGTATAAGAGAGAAACTTGGAAGAAAAACAAAAGACCATCTAACAGAAAAACATACTATAATTGTAGCTGGGAGTACTCTCTGGGGAGCAAGGCACATTTGCATTGTAACCCAGCCCTGACACCCCACAACTGCTGCCCTGTGTCAGATTCTCCTCAACACGCAGAAGCAGCACTGCTGTGCGAGCATGATGGGTGAGCAAGACCCAACCCAGGCTAGTAGCAACGGGAGCAGGTGGGAGGGAAAGAGGATGCAGGCTTAAGCTGGGTCTGACTTACATTTAAAGCATAAAAGTGCGACAAAACTTCTCCAAGACAGAAAAAATCCTCCCCTGAACTAAAGTGGGACAGCCCTTAACTCAAACGAGCCTTCTGACAAGGGCTATTTTCTTAGAGATTCACATACATACCATAAGAACACGGTGGGATTTCCCAAAGCCGACTCTCAAGCCCCTGCAGCTACTCTAGCAGCTTGACGGGCAGCAAACTTTCGCTTCTGCACAGCTTCACCCAGCGCGCAGCTGAGAACCCCCCCGCTGCCCTCAGCTCCCCCCGCGGATCAGCCGGGAAGCCCCCAGCAGGACAGCAGTGAGGACAGCAGCACGCGGTACAGCGGCACTCACACTACGGCACAGCCCGCTTTCGCCCCGCGCCCCCCACCCCAGGGCCGCGCTGACCCCTCTCACCCGCAGCTGGGGGCCCGCCCACCGGGCAGGCGCTTGAGGGAGATCTCCATGCCCGCGGGTCGCGCTGCCCCCGGCGAGACGGGCGAGAGCTGCTACAGAACGACCAACACCAACCGCACAACCCACCGAGCCGCGGCCCCGCCTGCCCCTTAAAGGGCACGGGAGGAGGAGGGCGCGTCATGGGCCGGGCCCAAACGACCCGAGCAGCTATTGCCCGCCGGGAGCGGCTATGATGAGCTCTCGTCAGTGGCCGGGCACCTGCAGAGCCTTGGTATGGAAGCTGTGGCACAGCTCTTAGCTCGATGAGGTGACAACCAGCGCACGATGTGTAGAGGAGAAAAAGGATTTCAAAGCCCCACCAGCTTTTATGTGTGCGCATTCTTACACTGTGTGTTGTCAAAGATCTGTCAGCAGTTGAATGTGTCAACAGAACACACGGTTGCTTATTGTTTGCCTTATTGTTTGCCTTTCAAGGCCAGGATGCCGTGAGCCTCCTTGAAGAGCTTCAGAAGTCCGCAACCTCAAGTGGCTGTCAGAGAAGTTATAGCATAAAAGCACGTGTAGTGTAAGGCTTTGCACTCATTGCTTTCCATGACACTCTGCACAGCTGTTACCAACATCCAGGGGAGAGCAGCTCCTCACCGTGGTCCCCAGGCAGGAGCCTGGCTCCAGGCAGTGCACATCTGCACGCTGTGTGCACCACTACAGAAATGTACAATAGTACATATTGTTCAGGGTTTTGTTTTTTTTTTTTTTTTAATCTTATCTATTAACCTGGCAAAATATTTACTCTCGAAATGACCACCCGTACACACAATAGTTATCGCGACTGCAGGTGTTTATTGTAGTGCATTTACAGTAAGTAAACTTGCAGACAAAAGGCGTTCAGTGCCCACTGTGTTGGTGCGCAGCACACAGAATTTCATCACCCGATTTCACACACACTTACGGGATTGGTGCTTAAAATGCAAGTTATCTAAAACGTGCTTTCCTTTGTCTTTCTATTCTGCTCCGATAGTGAAGAGACAATAGGAAATAAGGCATCCATTGCACGGTATCACAACGAGCAAACTATACAAACTAAGTTGACGGAACTGATCTTGTGTAAGATCTAATATTCTGGACAGCCACAGACAGTACCAGGTCATACAGGTTGGTAGGAAACATCAGTTTCTAATGTGTGGTGAGATGTGACTCTCAGAGTCTGTGTCTTTACCTTAGTCCAGGTTTACAGTCTGGTACACTAAAGGAAGTTCTCTACTTAAAAATATATACTTTGAAAGTGCTTCTGCCCTGACCATGCCTTAAAAATGTAAGGTCAGCACACTGCCCAGCAGAATGCTGTAAGGGACTCTGGCTGGGGCTGGCTGTGGGACATCCACATCTCCCCACTCACCTCCCCCCTCCGACTTCATTTCCAGCCTTTCACATCCTCGCCTCTCTGAGAGGAGAGTGCCATATTCCTCACGTGGTGCTTCTCTTCACACAAATATTTAGTTGATGCTCAAAGCCATATTTGAATGGCTTGTAAATCAACCCACTGCGCTGTCTCCAGAAACAAGTTCCACCAAATTTCATAGTTTTAATTTATTGTCACGATTATTACAGATAAAGAAAACTGCTGAGGGCACCAGAGTGCTTTAATTCGCTCACTGCATGAGAGAGAATGCCTGCAGTACTGAGGGCTAGCTTGATGCTCAAAGTCACTGTTGTCTGGCGCTATTTCTTCGTGTTGAAAGTTACTGCCTTCCTAGTCTACCCGTGTAGTCTAGCCAAGTCTGAACACAGGCAGCTTGTTAATGCCCTTTGCAGTCTAGCAAATTTTAACTGAGGAAACAAATAGAGCAAAGCTAAAAACCAAACAAACCTGAGCTAGAAGTGAGAGCGCCTGACCAGAAAGGCTGTAAGTGTATCACAAGCTTTTGCCACAGGTTTACACTGGTTTTGGAGAAAAGCATTTAGATTTAGGGTGTAAGATTTTCCACCAGCTCTATGCTACCCACTTCCTGCAACGTGTGCTGCTTCGGAGCCTCCGTGGTATGTTCCCACACACCATCAGATATGTTCACTAGGACCTGTGCAGGAGAGGGGGAAAAAATGTCAGGTGCACACACCAAAATAATAGTTAAATTGTACAAGAAGCCTTAAAAATGCATCTGAACTATCTAATTATGTATCTGCCTGGTAAGAAACAAGTGTGAACCAGTGTAAAACATTTTTAACATGTGAAAGACTTAGGAGGATCCCCACATGTATTGCAGGCCCACATGATTATCGAAGGAACAGAAGCCGTATCATCTTTACTGCTTGAGATACTCGTTTGTTCCCACAGATCATTTGTCTCAAAGTAAAGCCAGAAGGACACAGAACTGAGCTGAAGGAGTTATGTCCACTAATTCCAGGCAACCACAAAGGCAGCCCCTGGTCTAGCTTCTAGGGACAAAATCATGCTCCTTCCAGGTATAACCAGTTTGGAGTGCTAATGTGCATAGCATGAGGAGCACACGTGGCTCACATTTGCCACCAAAATCAAATAATCAAATAATCAGTTAGGAAATAAGACTCAAAAACCAGGTACTTCAATGCCTGCAGCTCCATTTGCATCCAGGGCTTTGCAGGCTGCCCTGTCCTCCTGAACAACAAGTTGCTTGAGAGCAGTCAGGTTTTCACTTTCAAATGCCTTTCTAGAGTTCTGATCCCTGCCTCGTGTTGAGTTTCTTGTCTGACTACACTGAGAGATGTGCACAGAAAAGGAAATATTAACATCAGCGCCCTTTACCCAGGAGCAAGGCCTGCTCCACTTCATCCCACACTTTCATCCCAAGTAAGGCAACCGGTCGGAACAAGGGCTCTCAGCTCTAGGCGGTGTCGCTGCAGGTTCTGCTCTGTCCTGGTTCCAAAACATGCCCCCATCTCCTCTCCTTCATAGATACGTGACAGTTAACAACACATCACACCCAGAAAAGCCCATGACAAGGAGATGCAAATGTCTTGGATCTTTTTAGGAAGCTGCAAGTGCTTACGGCTCCCGCACCAAGGGGCCCTTCTGCAAGCAAGGCGCAGAGCTGCAGCCAGCCGGGTTAAATATAAACCACATATCCTGCAATTGGTAGTCCTGAAGAAGCAAAGTGTTAAGTAACTGAAGCATTATGCTCTCTGTAGTGGAAGTTAGGCAGTCCTTCTCTAAGTGCTGTGATAACAATACTTAAGCTGTGTGCTCTTTTAAAGCCTTTGCGAGCTGATTCTTTCCAAAAGTTTCTGGCCTGCTACCATCTAAGTTTGGGAACCTCTGGGTAAAGTATAATTGAAAAGTGGATAAGAGGACGCAGAATGAGTTCAGCAAGTCCCGACTGTTGGTACAGAAAGGATTAATATTTGCACATGACACATACAGTGTTTCCAAGTTACTGTGTGTATTTAATAGCGCCGCTCCGAAAGTAATGCCTCCTGCTTTATGATGTTGGCCCACAGTGTCAGTTGGATGTTGGCGGGATGGCAGTAATGGTTGAGCCTTCCCACCAATATGCTGTTACATTTTGTTTCTGTGTCGCACGGCAGCAGAGGGGCAGTCTGACAGAATGGCAGCTGACATGGAAGTGTGTATGAAGCAAGGGTTTGTCACTGAATTCCTCCATGTGGAAAAAAATGGCACCCATTGACATTCCTTGATGCTTGCTGAATGTTTATGCAGACCAAGCAGCAGATGTGAGCACAGTGAGGCAGTGGGTGGCGTGTTTTAGCAGTGGCAACAGTGACAGACTTTTCATTCAAGCGTTTCATTATAGAGCATTACAAATAGTTTCTTATTATTGCAGTGTTTTATTTTTTCCTTGTCCCCCCAAATCAGGTGTGCTTCATAAACATTATACCGGGGATATTTTGTGGTGTGTTGCATTTGCGTATACATTAATGCATAATTTTAACATAGGTACTTACCACTGCAACAACAGAAGAGAGATACAGAACCTTCCTCTTCTAATCTGTACCTTCCAGAGTTTGGTAAGTCTTTGCACTGTGATATAAATCTCTGAAGTTCTGTCTCTGGAAAGCCATCTTGTTGGTAGTGCTAAAAATTGATATTTAGTTAAACCTTTAACAAGGCTGAAGCACAGAACAGACTAAAGCAATATGATAAGAACATAAAGTAAGACTTGCCTCCCCAGACCAATTTTCAGGTATTATTCAAGCGTGAAATTAGAAGATTCAGAGATCTGAATATGAAATTTCTACTTTTTAGTTGATAATAAGCATCCATTAGGGGAGGAAATCAGATGGACTTATAAGAAAACCAAACTAGGATAGAATTAAAAATCTCTTGTAATCACTCCACGCCTTCAAAATAGCTTTTATATTCATTCATAAAACTGGCTTGCACAGCAAGCCGAAATATCAAGGGAGATGAGAGTCTGGATAGCACCAATCTTGCCTTTTTTATTCCAAACAAATTTTAAGAGTTCATGCTTACCTTGATAGTTTCATATGTATCTGTAATGAGTGCAATGAAGAGACTTAGCACCATGTAGATGAACAGGCTGATGAAGGAGTAGAGGTAGATTCTACTGAATAACCAAACCAAGTAACTTTTCTGCTGCATTTTTGCAAAAGTGGCAAACATGTCATCTCCATTTATCAATGAAAAGAGGCATTCAGAAACCACATTCAGAGAACGGAACTGGAAAAAGACAAGGACATCATTGCCACTTTATGTGGGGGCCTAGACTGTACATAACCTGAAAGAGATATATGACTGTTGACTGGCTCCTCTGAACATTTTGTATACCCAGAGCATGACAACACGCAGTGCTAACCAGAAAGCACTTATGGAATGAGGAAAGCTTGTCCCTTCTATACACAAAAGGAATCCAGTCCATTCTTTTGTAAACTCTTGCTATTTGATAAGCCAATTTCACTTTAAAAAAGGATAATATCGCCAAAGCTTTAGTCTGATAACAGTGTTCTGTGAGATCAAAATTGTTTCTCAAAATACCACGCGGGACTCCCAGCATATGACTGGAAGTCACAGAAGCTTCCGCTCCTGACTCAGAGCTTTCACAACCAGAGGGAAGTCTGACCATGTTGTGACAGTCAGGCTGCTCTAACAGTAGCATCATGTTGAAGATGAATGATTTTTGTACTAAGGGAAGCCTTGACATGGAAACGTAGAAGACAACAGTAGTAAACTCTCATTTATTTAGAATCTATTCTATTATTCACATTGTATTTTTAATCTTGAGTATATTACCTTCACGTGGTATGGCCCCAGTACAATCCATCCGCAGAAACAATAACCTAGATAGATCATAGCAGCACAACAGCAGAACCTCATGACGTTGGGTAGTGCTGCTCGCAGTGTTAGAATGAGAAGCTGCAGAAAGCAATGCAAACAGTAAGAATTCAACCAGGCATTTCTTCTTGTTGTCTTACAGCAGCAAACAGAATAAATACCAACAGCATGAAGATCTTAGGAGATCCTTACATTATACTTCTGAAAGAAACCGAGGTAGCGAATGACTCCAAGCCACACCAGCATAGTGGATGTTCCTAGGAGTATGCTACAGACGTCGTAACTTGTCAGACTCTAAAGGAAAAAAATAAAAATAAAAAGAATCAAGTATTATAACAGATGACAGGTCTTAAATTGCAACTCTCATTACAACAAAGATTTAATAAGGAGCTTTGTTTTCCTTAGAAATCTCTCCCATTAGAAATTAGTTTGGGGCAATATGCTGTAGAGAGCAGAAGTGCCACCAAAGAGTAAGGGAACTTTCGAAGTGTTACTCATTCCACATGCCTTTAAAAATTACCATTGATGAACCAGATGCTCACCACGAGCTAAGTGTTATTTGCAAGGCAGCAGCACAGATGGACTGCAGCTGCAGAGATCCCCTTCTCAACGCATAACTCGACAGGCCCTGAAAACACCTCGTGCTGTTCCCAGACCTGCAGGCACTGCAACTGCATCAGCAGATTCCCCATACCAGCCTTGGGATTTTTCTACCACATCCCAACGTACAGTGTAAACCTGATTTTAGAACTACAGAGCAAAAACAGCTCTTCCAGTATGTGGATAAAGCTTTTTGTTCGTTTGTTTGTTTTTATATTGTGAGGTGTCAGCAGAGTTCAGATAAATACTAAGGAGGATTTGGCTATGTAGCAAAGACCCGTGAGATGTAGGAATTTGTCAAGGAGAAGAGTAATTAGCTTTTAATTAGTTCTAACCAGAGCTTCATGTATATTTTATCAGCACTTGGCTGTTCTTCTTCCATCTGGCCCACTTTCATCCAAGTTACCCTACACCCTGTCCCTTGAGGTGCAACTCTTCTCCAAAATGCTCATATCTGGACAGTTAAATAAAAAGTGTTCACTACTTTCTGTGAAAGAATTGACCTCTTCTGAGTGAGCATGGACATCTCTCTCATCTTAGCTCCTTTCTACTTTAAAGTTTACAGCTCCTAAAATAAGATAGAGCAATGTGTGATAATCAAGCAGTCACCAGATCGATTTCAGCTCTGTCCTTTCATCACCACTGTCCAAAGTCTGTTGTGTTGCAATGCTATGCTTCAAAGTCTGATTCAGATTCAGTAAAAAAAAAAAAAACAACATGATCTGAATACTAGAGTGCTTCAGCATAACGTACTGCAACCTTTGTTGCCCAACATTTCATGCTTGTTTATTTATTTTCTGCAGTAAGCTTATTTTAGAAACTGAAGGCTTAAAACCAGGCTGTGGCTGAGTGTTATGTACATGCTGGAAACCAGAAGCTAGGAAAGCAGCAAAGTGATGCTTAAGTTTATGCCAGTTAAACACTTTTTCAATGTGGTATAGAAACTTAAATGCTAAATTAAAATAATAATAATAATAAGTAAATCTAACTGGTCCTAAATGGGGCAGAGAGGAAGTCAGTAGTCTTAAATGTTCAGAGATGAAATAATTTTATTCCTTTGAGACACCTGAAAGGAGTAAAGAGAATTAGAACTATAATACATAATGATATTTGGGAACAATACATCTGAGTTATAATTCCAGACAAGAAGACAGAGTTTCAAAATGTTGTGCCCGTTAGAATCAAGGATAGTCAGCCTAGAGACCTCAGAGACTTAAACCTAGGTGAGACAGAAATAGCCAGCATTGCTTCCACCTAACAGTGTGAGTATCTTACCTTGGCCTGTATCTCCATTTTGAGAGTTGATCCAACGATAGTGAGGACATCACTAACCATAATGAGGATATACCAGCCATTGACAAATTCCATCTGATCATTGTAAGATACCTCTTTCTTGTAATAATATAGGAAAAAACTTACAAATTCCTAGGGGAAAGAAAGAGAGGGAAAAAATTATTAGACTAATGCAAAACACAAAGACTTTCCAAAGGAAGACTTATACCCACTCTTTGGAGCCGAATTCCTTTGACTACTGATCGAGTGCAAAGGATCAATGAGCTCAGACAGATCAGTATGACAAAAGCATCGAAGATCATCATGTAATGCGTATTCTTCTGTACTGCAGGAACAAAAACATAAGTGTTTTATATACATAATCATGCGTTTATATATAATCAGATGCATTTTATCTTGAGTACTGAAGTATGAATCAATTTTTGATGTTTGCTATGTTTATATGAATTAAGACAAATCCTTGCATTTTTCCCACAAAAGCTTGTCTGACATTTTCAAAAGACACAGAAGTATATCTGCACTATCAATACCACTCCAGTTAATTTAGAAAGGTTGACACCGCATCAAAAATGTCATATATCAGAGTGTGAATGTGTCTCACAAGGCTGCAGAATGGGAGGTAGGACTTGTCTGTTTTGCAAGCACTGGAATGGCCCTTTGAGCCACAACATTTATTTAAAAAATAATCTCAGGAATTTTACATCTTCTCTTCCAGAACAGAATTTGACTATCAGATGGCTCTTCTGTCCCTAATTTGCACTATTGCTCAGATAGCTATGACCAACACTGAGCTAGACATGAGCTCTCCATATCTTTTGTTACTAATAATAACATTCTTAATCAATTAAGGACAATTTTTGCACCAAAACTACTGCTAGACATCTTTTTCCTTCTTATCCTTATCATACAGCAGAATCTAGGAGGAGTTAGTATAAGGATTTGACTTTTAATGCTAAAAAAAGTTACTACATTTGAGAAAAAAATTGAAGAAAATTAATGCTAAGGTAGAAAGAATGGGCAGCAAGTCTCCAAAATGGGATGCTAATACTCTAGTTGACATCACAAAGGTACCAACCATCCAGAAAAAGTCCACCTTCTTCTTGTTTAGAAGTCTCTAACACGTGTACTGGTGCCAAACAAGATGGTTCTGCAGTATAGTTCAGCACAGCAGCATTTGACAACACTGCCTTCATATTTTTGCTTGGCTTTCAAAAAATTGTACAGGAGATGATACTGAAAACTGTAACAGGGGCAATCCACATCAATATCAAATGTGGATTATTATAGAGGCCTGCTACCAAAACCTTATCCTACTGCGCAAGTAATCTCTTAGAGGTAGCATGCCATCTGGTGTACATTCATAACAGGGCATCTAACAAAGCTAGCTGATTAACTGTTCAGCAGATTATATGTTTGCTTAAACAGTTTGTTTCATCCTCTGTGATGCATTTCAGTAAATTCACAAAATTAATTCCAGCTAGGATCTTAAAAAAATAACTCTCCTTTTCTTAATACCAGCTGTTCACAAGGGAATTTACTAATGCAGGTATAGCAAAAGAGAAAGCAACAAATAGAAAAATAGACCTCTTTCATCAGGAAAAACAAAAACAAAAACAAACAAACAAACAAAAAATGAAAAAACAAGTGGAATTTAAAGTCCTGCAAAGCTTCCGTTGTTCAAAGTGATTCTTTAATCTACAAAGATCTCTGGCAAAGTTTTGACTGGAGATACTAGCTCCCAACAAAGGGTGCTCCCATTATCAACTATTTAAGATAGATACTCAGCCTTACTGCACATCTCAGTTAGACTCAGGTACACGCTAACCTATGTTTAAGCAGCAATCAGGATTATTTCTAGCTATTTCACTCTAGCAGCCCTTAGCAACAGTGCTTCCTTATCTGCCTGCTGTTAAGTCCTGAAATAAGAGTGAATCAGTTTCAGCTTTCCACCACTATCGCATGTCCTTCCGTTGCCTGGTGCTCCAGCAATGCTTCACAGCCTGCCGTAACCAGTGAGCAGCTTAAGCTCAATAGCCAAAACCAGAGTGATGAAAACATTTTGCTGTAACAGTATCGATGGTACAAGGTTTCACAGCTGTTTAAGAACAATTCTTCAAGAAAAAACAAACAAACAATCAAAAAAGGATTTAGAGCGTACCTATTGGACTGTGTATGTCAACAGTGCTTCATCTTTAACTAAAGATTAACAAACATTACGCTAGTTTAACAT
Organism: Gallus gallus; assembly: GCF_016699485.2. Taxonomy (NCBI): domain Eukaryota; kingdom Metazoa; phylum Chordata; class Aves; order Galliformes; family Phasianidae; genus Gallus; species Gallus gallus. The sequence continues at coordinate 16,108,678 of NC_052539.1, read as the reverse complement.
GAAAATTTAAGTTTTGTCACTTACTTGATCCAGAAACGTGCCAGTCTTTACATTCCCTGATCTCTATGTCGTTGTCTAGACTGATTTTGATTCTTCCACTGTGGGCTTTATTATCAAACACTATCTGTGGTAACAAAAAGTTAATGAAAAGTGACTGTTAAAACATTATATATTTAGTATATGGTACTGCTAAGTTTGCATAATGATTCAGAATAATTCTCCTCAGGCAGAAGTTATGAAAGCTGTTTAGGATTAAAGTAACTCCTGTTTATTCTAGTCTTGACAAAATGAAAAACAAACCTGGTATTACTTGATTAAGTAAATACCGAAATACGGGTGGAATTCTTTTAAGTACAGACCCACATCCCCGTGGCCTGAAAAAAAAACCACAACATATTCCTAGAAACATCTCTCTAAAGAGAAGAGGTTCATGCTCTTCCCATACTTCAGTGGGATTAGATTACAAAAGCTGTAAACTGAACAAGCACACGAGGACTGTATCAGATGTGCTCAAAGCTTAACCTACAGTAACACCTGAGAGTAGAGTACAGGGTACTAATTCATGGCAAAGTAATCCAGACTCCATTGAGGACACTGAATGGCGCCCGGCACTCCTCAGAAAACATCTGCACTGACTGCATATAGTAGATAAACATAAATGGTTTCTCATTTTTGGACTGAAAGACACAAGGCAGACATCTGTGTACCGTCAGGGTGAAATCGTAACAGTCAGGGAGCTCGTGGTGACGGACGGTCTGGAGGTTGATTGCCTTCAGATTGAACATGAGTTGCACTGCCACGAGCCTGGAACAGGGGCTCACGTTAGTTTTTTGCAAAGAAAATGCACAAAGACACCAATGCAGAAGGTACTTACTCCCCCTTACCTGTGGAAATCCAGAGTGAAATTCAAATTGTGCTTTCCCACTGTTCTGTTGTCTAAAGACATCATCGGCTCAATGTACAAGCAGTCTGCAATGGATAAGTACTCACAATAATATCTCAGGGGTTATCATGCTCTTTAACTGTAATCTGCCCTTCCCACTCCCAAGGCTGTGAAGTGCAGTTGACTAGAGCAGTAAAGATAGCACGCTTAAGTGATGAGTCACTTTAGAGTCTTGGTTACAAATACGTTGGCTTTCTGAACACCAGCCAACTTATTCAGCATGAATTCACTGGGAAGGCTCCTGAAATTAGCTTTATATTAGACCGTCATTGTGCTAACAGCATCACTTTTTGTGCAGTAGGTATAAAGGACTGTTTCCCTGGAAGGGAGATTAGTTACACAGTAGTTTTCTTACCAGTTTTGGCTAGTAGTAAGTTCAGTACAGATCATTTGATACAACTGTACAATACTGGATTTTCACTAAGAATATATCTGTAAGCGTAGGGTCCCTCCTCCCAAAGAAATAATACAATAGGTTAGATTCATCACCAGTCACAATCTCTGGGTCTATATCAAAGGTGTCATTTCCAGGACAGATGGTTCCTTGCTTGTAGAACTGTTGACATACAGCCAGAGCTGTCTCTTCTGCTCCTTTCTTCTCATAAGCATGGTTTCCAACAGAAATGTTGGGCAACTGTAAGTACTAGAGTTCAGAACAATGAGATTAACAAAGTTAGATGGCACCAAAACTACTGATCTCTTGGGAAACAAGCTAACAAACACCAAAAAAAAAGTAACAAGAGTTTAGATTTATGCCATAACCTTTCTTTTTAAATAAAAGGTCATCTAAAGAACTTGGAAATATTCACCACACTACAGCTGAGTCTTCAAATACTTTAAAGCATGGGTGTACAACCTTTGGCTTGCCTGGGCTGCGCTGAGTAAAGAGCAGTTGTCTAAGGCTGCTTCTACAAAGGTCACTACAAAAGTAATGCCTCTTAATTTTTTTCTATGGAAACCACAACTGATACAAAGAGCATAATAACACTGTGGAATAGAGAACATTCTCAGCTACAAAACACTCTCTTTCAGCACAGCCACCACGAGTAGCTGTGCATTTCCAGCAATAATGAGCAGGAACCTGCATGCCACACTCATAAAAATGTGTCAGTGCAGGTGATCCACTGCCACTTTTGCCACTGCTGAAATGCGTCACCCGCCCCTTCACTGTGCTCACATCCACTGTTTGTCTCTATAAATGTTCAGTGTGTGACAATTTTTATAGAATCCTTAGAGTTGGAAGGGACCTTTAAAGGTCATCTAGTCCAAATCCCCTACAATGTACAGGGACATTCACAGCTAGATCAGGTTGCCCAGAACTTGATCCAGCCTCACCTTGAAAGTCTTGAGGGATGAAGCATCAACTATATCCCTAGACAATCTGTTCCAGTTCCTCACTACCTTCACTGTAAAAGACTTTTTCCTTATATCCAACCTAAATCTACCCTCCCTGAGCTTGAAGCCATTTCCCCTTGTTCTATCACCACAGACCCCGCTAAAGAGTCTGTCCCCTTCTTTTCTACAGCTCCCCTTTAGATATTGAAAGGCTGCAACCAGGTCACGTCGCAGCCTTCTCTTCTCCAGGCTGAACAGCCTCAGGTCTCTCAGCCTGTCCTCATAGGAGAAGTGTTCCATCCCTGGGATTATTTTTGTGGCCTTCTGGATGTGCTTCAATAGGTCCCTGTCTCTCCTGTACTGAGGACTCCACATCTGGATGCAGTACTCAAGGGAAGGACTCAATAGTGCAGAGCAGAGAGGCAAGATCACCTCCCTCACCCTGCTGGCCATCCTGCTTTTGATACAGCCCAGGATATGGTTGGCTTTCTGGGCTGCAAGGGCACACTGCTGGCTGACGTCTACCTTCTCATCCACCACTACTCCCACATTTGTTTTGGCAGGGCTGCACTTAATCCTTGTATAGCTTGTATTGATAGTGAGGGTTGCCTTGATCCAGTGGCAAGATCTTGCATTTTTCTGCATGGAGGAATTAAATGACACACCTTTCCTTCATACACACTTCCATGCCAGAAACCATGCTGTCAGACTGCCCCTCTGCTGCCATCTGTCACATGGCACTAACATATAACGGGATACTGGTGGGAAGGTTCAGCTCTACTGTCATCCCACTAAAATCTGTCCCTGACGCTTTGGGCCAACATAATAAAACAGGAGGCATTGCTTGCAGAGGAGCCCCTGAAAAATATATACTGTAGTTTATGTATATAAGTAAAGCAATAAAAATATAAAACCAGTGGGATATTTGACCTTGTTTTTGTGAAACTAACACATTAGTCTGGTTTGATGGAAATGGTTGCAGTTCTTAGTGAGTTCTCAAGGTCTTCAGTAGAGATTTTTGATGAAATTTTACTCCTGTACTTCATCGTTGAGTACAGTTGTTCACAAATGTACACACTGCCAGAAGGTGATGACACAGATAAGACATGACTGTTAAGTGAGGGGTACTTCTCTCTGGTGAGAAAGGTCTTATAAAAGTCTGGTAAAGAGACATGATCAGATTTTTGATTGCAATTCTGTACATTCTATTTGAAAATTCACATGTAATATATTTATGTTGACTGAAACTGAAGTCACAAATATGCAAAACTCGTATAATTTTTTGGCAATCTTGAAGACCTCCTTATGTCCCAGTTTTAGCCCAGAGTGGGGTTAATATTGCACTGGTGTTCAGTTGGAGCTGAGTGATGGTTGTGCAGAGCGGTGGGGCAGAGCCACCACCATGATGGTGCAGGGTAGGGGGTGGCTGCAGTGCCAGCTGTGCCTGGCTGCATGCTGCCTGAGGGTCATGAGTTGGACACATCTGCTTTAAGGTATTTGGCAAAAGCAAGAAGCGCAGGATTTGGGTCTAAATCCCTGTTTGCTGTGTATTATTTTCCTTTTTACAACCCTTATTGAAAGTGTAATTCATTATTTGCAAAGCACTCTGGCTAAAATCCAAGCAGCTCATTGAGAACAGAATCTATTCATTAGCTCCAGGGGTGTCTGCACAAGTCCAGTGCTCTGGCAATGAGAGGCAGTCTGTTTCTGCTCCTGAAAAACCAGCAGATTTCTCCACCAGTTAATTCCAGAAATGGCTTTACCTAAAGTGTTAACGCTATTCAACTAATTTAGCAACTGATATAGCATCACTATTTTTCTTAATGACTTATGGTATAGGAAGAGCAGTGAGATCTGAGTCATTTCAGGTTTTTCTAGTCTACCACTCCTATTCCTTTTAACTCCATGTTACTTTAATGCCACTAAGGAAATATGCCTCCAACAGCAAGAAAAATTGAAGAGCAGAAGTACATCGACTCTGGACAGGGATTGACCTGTGAAAGCTCACCTGCAAGCACTAAGCTGCAACTATGTCTGAGTGAGTGCCTCCGACACTTGCCCTTTACACAGACTTTGAGACTCAAAGTCATGGATGTGCCAAAGAGCCAGTCCTTGTCTGAGCCTGTCTGGTGACCAGCACTGTGTGCAGCATTTACAGTTATTGAATCCATTAAAAAAAAGTGACAGGTCGAGGGTCTTGTGCTTAGGAAAATCCAGCAGAGTAGTCTCCCATTCAATACAAAATCTTAAATACTCAGCAATCCCATTTTGTTACCTCAACATAAAGTCTTGTCAACAGCGTAGGAAAAGCAGTGTTTGAAACCTTATCTTTTCATGAAAAGTACGTCTCCAGGACATCATTAACTCAAGATGTGTTACTTCTTGTATGTCACATTATATTTTTCATTTAATAGATGGGATACAAGCTTTTCCCTCTACCTACTATGTAAGCAAGTCAATATTCTAGTATTAAGCAACAGGTGCATGCATTCAATCTCAGACACAATCCAGGAAGAAAGAGGAAGAAAGTGCACCCAGGTAAAGAGCATGTATATTGTATACATTGCAGTGATGATCCTTACCTGATTGATGGCAAAGAATATTTGGTCATAGACATCTGTCTGTGTGTATACCGCATAGGTATCATCCATTCTGTCCATGTACCCTTTCAAGAAGAGATGTTTGAATGCAATAGTGTTCTCTTCTTTGAAAGCAACCACCATTTGATTGCTCAATCCAAAAAGCACCAGCTGAAAAAGACATTTGTATTTCCTGTTCAAAGACAAATTTGACTTCTGCATCCATAGACGAATTCTGTCCTACAAACAGCTGGTTACTCTCATCATGCTGGTAAACACAGCACTTACATGCAGGCTATTCCATTTCAGAGCTGGTCAAAAGAAAGTTTTAAGGAAACAATGGGTTTTAAGAACGTTCCTTTAACACAATGAGCAGCTTCTTGGCTAAGGACTTGCATTTTCACAAAGAAACGGATACTATCTCAAATTCAATCTACCCATATACTGTTACCTGTGATTGTTACTTCAGCCCGACACTAATAGAACTTGCCTTAGGAAACCTAAGTGTTTCTCAGAGAAAAAGGCAGGACAAGACATAACCAGACCTCACTTTGAAGTCCTGACTCCAGTGCAAAAAAGGTAAATTGAGGACAACTCAAACAAATAAACAAAAGCAAAAAACCATCTTTCTCTCAGGTTTGAGTAAAAGGTGCCTTGACAGTAATAGATGAAAAAGGTGCTTGTAACAGGATAACTTCAGAGCTGTCACATACTGCAACAGCTCTTGAAATTAGCATAAAACCCTTCTAGCTGCTATCCAGGACGGGAAAGGTTCCCAGAAGAATGCTCTCTATTGTTTGCAGGAGCTCACAGTTCTCCTCAGTGCCTATTGTTTCACAACTAGCGTCTGGCTGTATTGGGAACAAACTCATCAGAGGTAAGTAGTGAACCAGTAGTCTACGGATTAGCTTTATGGCCATGAGGCAAACTGGATATTTAGTTTTTGATAAGGATAACTCAGTGGTTACAAAGGCATTAAAGCAGTCTGTGTGCAAGCTGGGTGTTGAAGACCCACAGGAATGCACTAGCAAATCAGTAGCACAAAGATTTAATTACCTATTGGCAGATTTTCTCTGAATCCCACAGATCTTATTTAGATTCTCCCGCCATAAAATTTTATTTCTAATTGTAAAATGGGACAGATAACAACCAGAGAGGAAAAGGAGAAAAAAAAAATCCTTAAAGATGGTTCCTTTCATCTCCACTCTCAGGAAATCTATTTTTCAGTCAGTAGTTTAAGAAAACTATGTCACCCAGGATCCTGAGATCTACACGCTATCTGTGTGATCAAGACAGTTCTGCATTCTGTCCTCTTTCAGTCTACACAGTAGGCCAAGGAAAAGCCTTCATCATCTGCACCCCTCATTTGAATTCATTGGATTGAGTCCCTGCTTGCACAGTACTCACCTGAATGGTAACCATTGCTATTTTGAGCAGCTGAATCCCAAGTTTCCAAGGTTTTCTGCCCCGAGCCCAGAATTTTTCACATGGGTTCATGAAGAAGAACTTCAGCTTCCTCCTGAGCTGGTCTTCCGCCACCAGCTCTTGTGGCAGCAATAGGTGTTGTCCGTAGCTGCAGAGCCCTTCGTCATCCCGAGCACTGCAGCTGCTTACAGCCACTTCAGGAGTCTCCATTGCTGAAATGACAAACGTCTGTGGCAGTCGGAAAACATGCAAGCATCAATACAGCAGCATTAGATCAGCCTGCGCTGACAACCTGGGCCCCAGAGCTGTTTGTCTTCTGCGAAGGTACCCACAGGTTACACTGAGCTTAGGAGCTAACTCGTCATGCTGCACACACTCTAGAGGCAGAACCCATACAGGTAATTTAACATTCAATTACAAATGGAATTTCTGTCCTTTTGGAATGATGCAGTCACTTATGGAAAACCTCTTCCCCTCTCTTTCCCAACACCAGCACCACATACGCAGGACACTGTGACTCACTTCCTCCTGTCTAGAAGAGCACCAAAGCCTCTCTGCAGTGCTCTGGGCACATATCTCCCTCGGGTGCTGGCGTTCCCCACAGCTGCCCACCAGCTGCCCAGTACCCAAAAGAAATGCAGCTTTCAAGACAAACAGTGCTTTTTTCAGACGTCAGTGATAGCATCATTCTTCGCTGGAAGTGGAGCCCCAGCGTGCCAAGTGCAATTCAGATACATTACCTGAGCAACTAACTGGCACTTAGCACCACTATATCGATTGCTACAGCCGTAAAAGCCTGAACGGAAACCACGGGTGATCATGAACCCGGCAATAAGGCCGAAGGTAATGGTAAGCATCACGAGGAGCTCAGCTGCCAGGTGGCGACAAGTTCGGAACCGGCGGTCGGACACCGCCAGCAGGGATGGGGACAGGTGAGCCCCGCACAGCCCCGCTCCGGTTCCTCAGGGCTGCACCGACAGGGGATGCAGCACAGCGGGGCTGTCGGGCATCCTCCTCTCAGCACATCGGGCTTTTCCACACCAATATGCTTTGCCACCGCTGCGCTGCTCTCAGTGCACGCGCCTGATAACAAAAAAGTACTTCTTGACCTCCCGGTATCAGCTGCAGAAGACGCTCAAGACAAACGCAACGCACGTTTTCCAGCCAGCCTGCACACTGAGACAACGCGGGTTCCGATCGCGGGCTCCGATCCCACGGGGATATCGCCGCACGCAGCCCGTCCCCTCCTTGCAGCACCGCACCGCACCGCGCCTCGCCCTCTCCCCGCGCCCCGCAGCCGGCTGAGCGCCACGGGGCCTCCTCCCCGCAGCCCACCCCGTACCCAACCGGGAGAGAAGCGCGGGGCTCCCCGGGCTCGGCCCCCGCCTCCCGTCCCGCAGCCCAGGCCGGAGGCTTTGACGCGAATACCTGCGCTGCGCTCCCGCTGCGGGCACCGCGCTCCGGCGCCCGGTGGGGTGCAGCGGCTCGGCGGCCTCGCTGTCCCTACCGCCGCCTGCAGGCACTGCCCGCGGCGCGGCACCGCCCTGCCCGGCTTTGGTCCGGGGCTGCTGCGGCGGGAGGGAAGGCCGAGTCACTCGTCCTACAGTTTGCCGTGCCAAATCTTTAATTAAACGAAAAAGAGCAAAACACAGCGCAACGCGACAGACCCTTCCGGTTACGGAATTGCAAAGGGCAGGCGGCGGAACGGGGCACACGCTGCTCCGGGAGCGCTGCGGGCTCGGGGGATGACGCTGGGGCAAACCGAGCTATCGCCGTGCGCCGGACAGAGGAGCGCAGCTCCTCGCCGAACCAGACGGCGCCGAACCACCCGGACCTCCCCCCACCCGACAGGCACCCAGCGCAGCCCCGGCCAGCTGCCGGCAGCCCCTCGCGCACCCAAGCCGGGACGCGGAGCTTTCCCGCCCCTCTGCAGATCAACCAATAGCGACTTCCCCCGTGGGGGCGGGCTCGGAAAGCAGCGCGCTTATTGCCTGTCGGAAACGTCAATCCCGCCACACGCCGTTGCCGTGACAACCGCACGCCGCGCAGGTAAGCGGCCTTCCATGCGGGCGCCGGGCGGGCGTGTTGGACGGCGGAGCTCATTCTTCCTCGCCTTCGCTGCAAACAAAAACCTCTGCGGATTTCTACCGAATAACGAAATCTGCACCCGGCTCACGTAGGCTCAGATCCTTCAATAAGGTCCATTCACGTGCAGAGCGGATGGGGCAGCTGCCAAGGCTTCAGCCCAGGCTCACGGAATGAAGCTGCACTCAAGTACGTACAACCATTTGTTGCAGTACAAACCTGAGCTGTGTTGTTTGCTCTTCGTGTAGAGCAGAGTGGATTAAATAAAGCAAACACTGTACGTGAAGTGATGTAGCCAGCAGGTCATCACGGAGATGGTGTTTTTAGTCAGTTCCTGAGGGTTTGCAGGCAGAACTGTGGGCTTTAGCCTGACAGTGACACCACCAAAAGAAAAAGAAAAGCAGAGCGTGTTTCTGACAATTTCCTCGTAGCCCTTCTGTTGAATCGACCCCATTTTTATCACAGCAAATGGGAGTAAATTAGTCTTAAATTGGCAATGCACACAAACTGAAATCTAAATCGCTCAATTAAGCAGGTAATGAATCACTGCGTGCCCTCCGTTCAGACAGCAGCGGTTGTGTTGCTGACAGGTGGTGCTCCTTCCATCCACGGCACCCAGCAACACCACGCCTCTGTTCCGCAGCCGTCAGCGTCCCATTAACCAGGGAGGAGAACATTCTGATCTTCCTTTTGCTCTTTCTGATGCTATAAAGTTCAGAACGTTTCACCCAGCTACAGCTCAATGAGGCTACACGATGACAAGCGTTCACGTGGGCCTTGGCAATTACATACCATAATGCTGTGTCCCGCTGAAAATTGGCTGAGAAATGAGGCTGAGCATCTGTAATGAGAAACTGAACGCAGCGTGTCACTGCTCACATAAAATAGCAGGCAGAGTGTATATCGATTGATTCTCAGTTCTTCTTTTGTACCTTCTGTTTTCTGCACTCGTGTTTTTTTCAAGTTACGTTTCTTTTTTAGAAGTGGTGGCAGGTGGAAGACTGCTGTCCAGCTCATGCTTTGAAGTTCTCATTGGGTGCCAGCCTCCCACAGGGAGCACATAGAGGTCAGTACCATAATCCCGCTTAAACAACGAAAGTAAACCCAAAGCATTGTATATATAGCCTGTGAATGGATGTGGGCTCAATTATCTTTCAGATAAGCTTTTAGAAGTCCTGCTTTTGCTTTCTTTGGGGGCCTTATATATTTCCTGGCAGCTGACAATCAAGTGCCCACAGGAAGACAAGTGGACAGATATGATATGCTAGGGATATTGTGAAAGGAGGTAATTACTTTGTGCTTTCTAACTGTTCTGGATATATCACCTTTCCAGTCACTGCGGTTCTTTGCACTGCAGGTGGAACCATAAACGGTCCTCACTGATAGCTGCATTATTCATTTGCAACACTTAAAATGGAGACACTTCTTGTATTAACATTTGCCTACAGATGCATTCCCCATCTGTGTAGTACAGTTGATTCTTCCAGTTAAAGAAGGAAGAACCACATCACCTGGAGGCAGAATTTTGATCACTTTTACAGGTATAATATTTTTGAAGTCAGTCGAAGGCGAAAGGCTGTTTTTATTTGCAAGCTGTCCTGCTAGAAGTAGCCACGTGATTTATCTCAGCCCTTCCAGTGTTTCCTCTGTCCGTGTGACTTAGGGTTCCGGTTACTCAGCAGAACTCATACTGCCCAAACTGGCTTTATCTCAGTGTATAATTATGAAATGGCTGAGTAAGACAACGTGACTGTAACATACAGAACACGGTTCATGCCATCCGTCAGCTAACTTCTAAAGCAACTGAGCTCTCCTAACTACAGGCACCACTGTCTGCTTTATTCAGCGGCAGCAATGCTGGTCACAAATTTTATTTAAAACATACAAAGAGATGGAGAGGGAATACCTTAACAATAAAATAAAATATAGAATAAAAATATAAAAATAATAAAAATATAAAAATAATAAAATAAAGAGAGAGAGAGAGAGAGAGAGAGAGAGAAAGAGAGAGAGAGAAAATTGACTTTCTTTAACCTACCTGAAGTAAGATCTGTGGTAAGTTAAGGTAGCCTTAAGCATTTCAGAACTGTAAACCATGCATTACTCAGTGTAGAGGCACCTTTGAAAGATTACAATTAGGAAAATGTTGAACATTAAACATAAAAAAATATATCATCAGTGTTTGTAGTTCTGTACTTCACAAAATGACTGTGAGTGAGGACAGAAAAAAAAATGAACTTCCTCCTTACAGTCACGTCCTTACAGCACATGATTTACTTGTGTTGATTTATGTTTGTTTTTTAAATCTCCCAAAGCCATCAACTCTCGCAGGGCAAAGGTTGCAGCATTCTGAGAAGTGAATCTGCTGGTACTTGTGAAGTGGTACCCACATTCTGTGGGTGTTTTGTACACATTAAAAAAACCAGTTACTCTGCCAGTCAGCTTATAGTCCTAAGAAAAGTGGTAAATGCAAGAGAGGGAGGGAGGCTTCATGTTTCTTTCCTATTGCTAAGGGTAATTGTAGCACAAACACTGGGAGTCCCACTGTCCTTATCCCAGCTGAATACCTCTAGCTGTTCAATAGCAACATCAAACAAGTTTCAGTACTTTTCATTACAGTTTGTGGACCATAGAGGTTCAGTTTTACTGGATGCTATGCGGATCTCTTCCACATGATGGTGCTGGGACTGTATTTACTGGTGATGTGCCGTCCGGTCCGTGTAGTGGGCAGGCTGGGTTTCGTTTTCTTTGCGATGGAAATGAGACTTTATTAGGCTGCTGTTCTTATCCTTATGCTGAATACTGAGAATGAGGGAAGTAAGTGAAAGAGAAGTGGTTTTCTGCACAGTATAGTCTCCAGCTGCTCAAGTGTTGCATGCATGGTTTCTTTCCAAATCTGTCCTCCACGGAGCTACCACTGATAAATTAAATGGAAATGCAAAAGCACAAGAATGCTTTGTACACCTGTGTAATGATTTACACTTTAAGGAGATTGGGACAAATATGAACAGCGGTGGAATCTTCACCTACACTTTATACCTTATAGCTCAAGTTCTCCAGCTTTCTTAAAGGGTAATGCATGTTCTAACTTAACCTTTCACTGCTTTTGATAATCAGCTTGTGTATTTAGTAACCCTGGACAGGTGAATTTCCAACTGCTACATACCATATAATTTATGTTTTAAATTCCGGAGTGTTAGCTGCGGATGAAAATTGGACTGTGATAATAAAATATATAAAATTAAGGGCCAAATTTTCACTCCTGAGTTCAACTGTTTGCTTACTATTGGTTGATGATATCTATTTTCTCTAGAGATTCTGAAAACATGCCCAAAAATCTCAGATCTGGCAAGACCACCTTGAAAAGTCCAAAAACCTCAGCAAAGAAACAGAGAGGTGAAAAAGCCAAGCGAGCCTCAAAAGGAAAACAAAAACAACCTGGTGCGTAAAGTATTGCAGATATGAAGAATGTAATAACCTGGTCTACCCACACACCTGTCGGCTCTGCTACCATACAACATCAGTGAGCTTTGTCCATTTCTCACCTCTGCACATAACATGATTTGCATGTTAATTGTCCTAAGCAGGTGTGAGCAGGTAATGGTAAGGGGAAGCTTTCGGTGCACGGAATCTTGCAGCGTACACAAGATGACAGATTCCTTACAGCTTCTCTCCAATGCAGAGCACCTGTTCAAAATAAAAACAAGTTTTAAATCTCCAAAGTCTCAAAAAATGCTGACAGCTCCTTAAGATACAGATCTATTTTAAAAGGCTTCCTTCATTTCTTGTGATGGGTTTGAGCTGTGTGCAATTTATTTTGTGTTTCCTCTTCGCAGTTTAGTTTTAAATGTATACATAAATTTTAAACATCGCCTTAGCAAGGAAGGAACTGTATGTTCATAGGTACTTTGTTAGGAAAACAAATTCTCATAACATCTTGTTATATTTCAGAGGAAAAGGATGAAGTTGATCTTTCTATGGTTGGTATAGGTAAGTGCTATGATGACTGGGCTGTAAAGTAAGTTTTTTTGAATGTTTTAAACATTTTGAAGCTTCCATACTAATAATGCCAAGGAACAAAAAGGAAAACAATTATGAATAGGAAAATTAGAAACTAGCTTACAGTAGTGATTACAGATGGTACCACTCTGAGTAGCAGGCTGTGCAGCGGGAAAGCTGAAATAGATACGGCTTTGTTTTTTATCTTGGGTTGAGAGGAGCTGGGATCAGGAGAAATAAAGAGCATTACAACAGAATTACGGAATTAAAAAAAAAAATATCATAATTGCTACACAAATGAAAGAAAAGCTTGGCATTTTTATCATTTCTTAATTTTTGATTTCATAGAATAATTATTGAATCCACTGAGGAGATGATTTTAGCAGATCATCTTTGTTTTTAACCATGGATTTCCACTGACTTTGACTAACCTCTTTTGCTTAGCAGAACAAAATGCCATATGCCACTTACAAATCAGAAGGTATTAAGTGCCTCCCTTGGGTTTTGAGCAAGAAAAATGCAGAATTGTGCAGTTTTAAGGGCAGCCATGGTTGACATTGGAACTCTGAGATTTTTTTTAATGTTGGCATTTGTGGAAAAGACTGCATGCATCTGATTCAGCATTAAAAATAATAATAAACAAAAAAAACCATATAGAAACTTCTTGCAAAAACAAGAGTTATTTGTAATTTAGAATTTTTTATTTACTGAAAAAAAAACTGTACAACTTTAATTTACTTCAATCCATGGGAATAATTTTACATAAAAGTTGCACATAAGAATCAGTAAATTATGTTTATAGACTTCCTTTAGGTTCTAATTTTAGGTTCTTATTTGCTAATGCAATTAAGATACATACAGGTTTGCAATTCCTTTGTCTTTCCTGTCCATTCTGTCCTAAGCCAGTTGAGTATGGCAGAGGATGGAAACTGCATTCCTTTTTGTTGTGCAACTCTTGGTTTCTATCCTCCTTGTTTATGAAAGCACACATCTTAGTTTCAGCTGGCAGAGTTGTTTTTCTTCATCATGTCTGGTATGGTGCTACGTTTTGGTTTCAGGAACAAAACAATGTTGATAACTCACTGCAGTTGTTGCTGAGCAGTGCTTTACAGAGCCAAGGACACTTTGGTTTTCTCAGTTTCTCTTAATGTTTTACGAGCATGGGGGGAGCACAAGGAGCTGGGCCAGAACAGAATCAGGACAGCTGACTTAAGCTGGACAAAGGGATGTTCCATACCACACAACATCATGCAGAAGAAAAGTTTAGAAAGGGGTGGCAGTTCATCTTCCTTCTGCTTGCTGGGGGCTAGCTGGGCATTGGTCAGTGGGTGGTGAACCACTGCTCGTGCATCACTTGTTATATATTTTTTAATGTGTGTATATAGTCATAACTATTAACTTTTTCCTTTCCTCTATCTTAGTAAATAGTTTTATCTCAACCCTCAAGTTCCAATTTGCCTTTTTTTTTTCCCCCTAATTTTCTCTTTCATCCCACTGGAAGGGGAGGGAGGGAGTGAATAACTGCATGGTGCTTAGCCACCTGCCAGTTAAACCACAGCAGCACAGCACACAGATACCTTCTTAGCCATACATCCAAGTGGAAAGTTTTTCACTGTAAGAGGGGACTGTTTTACCCCCTGGTACTGTTTTTGTGGTTTGGTTTTTTGTGGGTTTTAGGTATTTTTCCCCACATTACTTTTTATAGGTTTATCAGATATGCTTAAAGAAATGCAGCTTGCAAGAGGAGGCCTAATTTTTGGCTCCAATGTAAAAAAATATGTAAAGTCTAACTGTACTGTTGTGGGTTGTAGTAGGATTTCAGTGCATTCCCTAATAAGGTCTCATGTCTTTGACTACAGTGACCTGGAAGTCCTGCAGACCAACTTCTGAAGTTTCTTAGAAGGATTAAATCTTTCAAATCACCCTGGAATAAACATTTTTTTTCTGTCTGTTCTCATAGACAAATTGATAAACAAAAGAGAAATCTAGGTCTTGGGCTCATTGGCTGCAGAGAGTAGTTGGAGAGCTGACTTAGTCTGGTGTTACTCATAGTGATGACCTCCAGAGGTCTTTCCCAATCAAATTGCCTATAATTTTGTAATTTTTGGAAGCATCTGCACTGACATCCTGGAAATCTCTAAGATATTGAGAGGGAAGATGGGCAATATAGACTATGATTGTGATGAAAGTGAACTAGTGGACCGTACATGCCTATGGTGAGCACTACAAAATAGTGAATGCCAAGAAAATCATACCTGGTATATGCAGGGTGTACCAGACGTGTCATACATTTTGTTAATTGTCATGGATGATTATAGAAGAACAGGCACAGAGCGACACTGAAAGAGTTTAAAGGATAGATGTCAGATTCATCAAACATTATATATTGTGAGATAGGCTTATGCAGAGATTTAGTTTCCCACCTGACAGACATAAAGGATTTATCATTTTATCATTCCTTGCTGGTATATATTAGAGACAGCTTCTCAGAACATGTTGAGCCTGCTGATCAACACGATCATTTTAGATAGACACCAACTCCAATTTAAAGGACACAGAAGAAAAAATAAACAAACAAAAAGAAAAAAGCCACCCAAGTACTGGGAATTGAGGTAAAATAGGAAGCATTTCAATGAAAGGAAATAGAATGAAACTCAGAAGATCGAAAATGCCAGGACTTATAACAGAAATCAGCCCATATTAATAGATAAGCCCATTTTAGTAGACAACAAAAATCTCACATACACATCTGCAAATCCTTACTATTTTCCAATTTATCATGAAATTGAACATTCAAGATAAACATCTGCCTTCTCAGATGTAAGTATAGGGGTCTTCGTGAAGAATATACTTAATTTTTGGCAGGGCAGTATTGGCAAGAAAGAATAGAGTCCCATAGCACAGGAAGATTCATTTAGCCAGGTCTATACTGATCTTAATCACTTCTATCTTTTATGTAAGGCAGTTTGTTTTATGTAAGGCAGTTTGTGCAAGAGTAGGGTTGTGTACGTATGGCCAGCAAGAAGCACAGCATATTAATCATCAGTTTACAAGTGTTTGCAAAGTGCAATCCCCAGGTTACCTAACTGCACTCAGTCTTTCTAAGAATACTGAAGATAACAGCGTCTGAGTTCAGGTAAGAAATAGCTGTCTTGTTCAGCATGGATATGACTAAACCTAACAGAGGTCATCTACATAGCAGCCAACAGCTATTTATTCTCCAGCAAACGTGAAAATGAAGCCTTGCATCTGGTTTGAATCTTAGTGGCCTCACTTCAGTCTCACCTATTAGTTCAAAAATATTCCCAATGACACCCTGAACTGATGAGAAAAGCATGCAAGTACAAAATCAGAAAAGTATCCTTATTTGAGATGGCATTGAATCCATATTTAGATTAATAACTGGCTTAACGTGGCACCGCTTTATATAGAAGAGATTATATATTCACAGGCTGTTTTAAATAAAAGCCATACAGTTGTGTCCTTAATTAGTCCACTAGTGACTTTTCACAAAAGTTCATAACCACCTGTCAATCAAGAGACAAATGATCTCATACTAGTAATGACATGTACTCATTAAAAAGAGTATTAGGTGGAATGTTTTCCAAGATAAACCAAATATAATATAATTTGTATTCCACACCTCCCAGAGTACCAAAAACTAAGCTGAAAGATTCAAAGACATTCTGCTAGGAAACAGTAAAGTCCTGGAGTTATTTATGTTTAAAGAACACCCTAAGTTATTTTAGCATGTGATTTTTCTTTCTTCCACAGGACATCCAGAAATCTTTCCATTAGTTCTCACTACAAGGACTCAAGAAATTTTTAACTGCCGAGTGGATGAGGATGTCACAGAAGAAAATTGTTTCAAGCTTATTAAAAAAGATGACATCATTCAGGACCTAAAAACAAGAGCTGCTATTTCAGATTTCCACCCTGTCAAAAACATTGTCCTGGTATGCAGCTTATTTTGTTCTCACTTCAAGACTTTATATTCTCAGAGTGTACATTCTTTTAATGGTAAGGTCTGTCCTTTTTTTGTCTCTGTAAATACACCAATGCTGTAATAGCCAACGGTCACAGACCACAGTCAACTCCAGAAGTTTCTCATGGCTCACTGTGCAATTCTTTAAAAAATTATCTTTAAACTGGGAAGATACTAAAACTAACATAAATGTTACCAGGTTTGATTCTGTGAACAGACAGAGCTGCATGTGTTTCACTTTCCCTGATTCATTGCCTATTTATTGAGAATCACTGGAACAGTTTTTCTGTTTAATTCTGTATATGAAAATAGTAGTTCTGTTCCACACATTTTGATTACAAAATAAAATCCATCTGTGCTGTTCAATTAGCACATGATCTTAGCAGAGAAAATCATAAGATTAACCAAGATACTGATTTTACACAACATCGTTAGTCAGAGTTTTGCCAGGCATAGGCCTTTCTTGGATGTTTTTTTTTTTTTCTTTTTAAGTCTCCCACTAATTGTTTTAATTGAAATAGGAATACCCAGGGGAAGAACTTCTGATAGTTTTTGATGCAAATTTCCAGTATGGACAGAACTTTTACCTTGTTGCTTCTGAGGAAGCCAAAGAAAACTTTCTGAAGGTAAGGAAAAATACCACAGCATTATTCAATCTACAAACATTTCAGAATCTTGTCTCAAAAATATTTCGGGGTTGCTGTCATGTTCTTTAATATCTGACGTGCTTTGCAAGCCAGAACATTTCTCTGAAGGATAACCTGATAATGAAAAATAAATATATCACTGTAAAAATACCTTCGGCAGTGAGAAAGACAATTAAATTTTGTGTTCTACTTCAAAGGGCTAGAATTGCTGCATTTTTATTATAAGTGTTAATTTTCTCTTCCAACCTCCATGTTTTTGATTAAGACATACATTTAAGAAATTATAATATATTGGATACCTTTGAAAAAATATTGTATTTATTTTTCACAGTATGCATCTTTATATATTCTTCAAATCATACTTTAATATTATATATATATATTTAGTTTTAGATAACTGCAGATATATACATTTCCCCTTGTGTATTGCATCATTAGATATACCATTCTTCAACATGAGAGTCTCTCCCAGCAGGAGAAGTAACAATAGAAAGGCAAATTCCAATTCCAGACAAGGCCTACTGTAGAAAATCACTATAAATTCTTTCTATAGAGCAGTGATTGGCTTGCAAGACAACAGTTGACTACAATATAACACCCTTCTAGTATTTAAATATGTAACATTTACTGTCAAATGGGTCATAAGCCCGTTAAATGCAGGGGCTCATTATAGCCAGATTAATTGTACTGAGACAAAAGATTGCATAAATGAAAACTGAAATCTGAAACATAACTATGAATGAGAAACTCAATAACAAAACTTGAAAAAGACACACTATTTCTTACTGTTTGATGTCACAGCCTCCAGAAACTGCAGAAGAAATTGACAGTGAGGAGGAGAAAGAGGAAACTCAAGATGTCTGTGCTTATAAGCCTCCTGTCTCCAAACCATGGGTTTCTCTTGGCAGCGAAAAGGAAGTTGAAGAAGAATCTGTTAAAGATCGTGTTAAAAAGGTGAGAATTAACAGATCTACCTGTGTCAAGTGCCATAAAAACAAATTTATGTTAAGTTTCTTACAAAGCAAATGTCAGAAAATTGAAAGCTGATTTGCTTGAATTCTTAAAAAAAAAAAAGAGAGAGACAGAGAGAGAACTCTCAAACATTAATGAAAATGAAGTGCTGCAGGAAAACTCAGTTCCCTTTACGTCCTGCAAATAAAGCATGTGAGGTGGCATTGGGCTTGTTTACATTTTAAACTATATGTTCAGAAGTCCTGATCCTCTTTGGCTGTTGGCACCTCTGCCACTTTTTGCTCAATTTACTATCTGGCCACATTACGAATCATTGTAATTACATTCTAAGAACCTTGTTTAGTTTCCAGTATTCTGTATTCTACCTTGATGGCAAGACCTGCTCAGAAGTATTCTCAGAGTGTGCTTTATCACCAAGGCTTTGTACAAAATGAGGTCTGAAGCAGCAGTGATATATTCATGTGAAAATCCTGCAGTTAAATAACTCAGTAGGAAGTAGAATTATTTATTTATTGTTATTTGAAGAATCTTATGTGCCCAGTTGGAACAAACTTTTGTGCAACCAACACCACCTCCTTGCCAGACCCTCCCTCCATTGTTCTGCTGACTATTTTCCATCTGCACTCAGTCTTGTATTATTGGCATTTGACCATTGTCTTCCCCCCCTCTCAGTTGTCTTACCTTCCCCATCTCTGCCCTGACACCAGCCCTTCCTCCTGTCCTGCCATTAGTTTGCACATTTCTGAAAGCTACTGGGGAATTAACACTATAGCCTACCAGTATGGGGTAAGGCAGAGGAGAAAGTGTGAAGTCCTCAATTTCACTTCCTACTACAACATAATATAAAATGAATAATTTTTCCTAAGTAGAAAATTCCCAGATTTATAACAGCGGGCTGTTGAATGAAATGGAAATACTAGTCCACATTCCTTTCCAGTTGTCCATGAGTTGCTGGGAAAAGGTATCTTGAATATGAATCCAAGACAAAGTAATACCCTTTGCTGTCTGAAATCAAGTGCCTAACTTTCTCTGAGAATGGAGAAGTCACCTCTTTCCTCTTTTTCCAGTTGCCACTAAGGAAACTCCTCACTCAAAATGTTTATTTTTGTGGATCCTCCTTCAGGTACTTTCCTCTCCCTGTGCACTGCAAGTGAGGCTGAAATACTTCACTGTAGAACTGCAGTTTGAAAGAGGGCTGAAAAGTTAGGTCCTAGAAGTCCAACTCAGTGTTAGAGGTGTCTCCCTGCAAACTTAATCTGGAATGTAAATCCACCTAGAGTTCTGTGGCCTCTATTTTTGGAACTGCCATACAACTAACTTCAGAAGACTGCATTTTTGGGGGAGTTTTGGCAAGAAGTTTCTCCTAAACCCTTTAAAGGCTCAGTTTTGATATTGCTTGAATTAGAAAATGTAATTCTCTTATCCCACTAGCAGTAATCCAAAACGTTCCCTAAAGACAACTTCTTTCTTTTGGAAATACAAATATGTCATCTATTATGTATGTAGTTGACTTATAAAGAGTGCTTCAAGATTACATAAACATAACCAACTCAGCACAAAAACCCATCAGTTGAACTAGTTCTACAGTTATATGGATGCTGCCACTTTACAGAACAGACCTTACAAAAACTCTTTCCTCTGATAACTTCAGAAATGTTTTTTTCCAGATTAAGTACATGTTTTCTCGAGGATACGGGAAGTTTGGAGCACCGATTAGATTTACCGACAGGAATGCTTCACATGTAAAAGACAGTTATGTTGAATGCACTTCCTACCAAGACAAAACTTTCAGTATTAAAGTGCTTGAAAAAGATGTGGGTGTACAAATGGTTCCCAAAGTAAGAGAAGCTAGTACTCAGACAGAATGGTAAGTGTGAGAAATACTTATCAGCTTATTTATTAATTAAAATCACCTAAAGTTACGCAAATTAACAACATCTGGACTTGCTCAGTTATAAATTAAGAGAACAGAATTGGATGCCGTTCTCTCTTCTTTCACTTTTTCAAAGACATCCTAGAAAAACTGAATATACTTTGTTTTTAATTTTACACATTACATGGGTTTGTCTTCAAAATTTGTCTTTAAAATAAATGTCTACATACTCATATTCAAACTTCTTCCACTTGGTTAGGACCTATCCAAAAAATGCAGCCACACAGTATTTTCCTAGACAGCTGTCAAATGAAAAGAAAGAAGAGATTCTGTCATGTGAGACGCTGAAACAATTTCTCACATCAGCATGTTTAAGGTAAAGTTACTGCCACTATACATTTCAAAGGCTGTTTGAAATACTGTAGAATGAAAGTGTGTGAAGACAGAACTAGTCTGTATGGACCATCAGTCTGGTTAAATACTGAATATTCTTTACCTGGATACTTTCTCTTGCTTATTATAATATTATCAAATATTACCTTGATATTTGTTTCTATTAAGATGAACATGAAATCTATACCATATTAATTTGAATGGTGCCTTAGTATAACTTCGACCTGTTATGGTTGGTAGCGACAAATCTTTTCAAACAAACTGCAAAGCCAGTCTTCAAACACTGCTCACTCAAGCAAAAAGCTTGTACAGAAGAGCAAAGGTGCTGTCCTACAGCCTTTAGTCATGGGACAAGTCCCACTTAGTCATGCCTTTTGCACAAGTATTAGACAATTTTACTGTATTTGATATACACAGAACTGAAGTTAAATTCTTCTCAAGTTCTTTCCCATATTTTGAATGGGAAAGAATTTCCTTAAGGTGGTGATGCATCACTGAGGCATCACAGCTTTTGTATGTTTTGTGACTCTACTGCCGAGTAGTCATATCTGGATTCCTGAAAATGTTAACTGCTCTTTCACAAAACAGAATGGAAATTGCATTGCAGCAAAATGAAATTATGAATGCTTTTTCTGATGACTGGAAAGTCCTAGAAGACGACATCAGTGGTTCTGGTGGCAAGTCAGATGTTTGTCTTAAAGCATACCAAATATTTACAGATCTACACTATCTCAAGGACAAAAGCATTAGCTGTGTTTGTTGGCATCCAACCATCTACGGTAATGTTTGAATGATTTGTATTATATGACAGATATAAAACATGCATCTTTCATAAAGTCATCAGGATTTAAATAGTAATACTAATTTAAAAAAAAAAAACAACTTATTCAGTATGTCTGTCTACACTGCACAGTATACTTAAGAGCCAGCATTGCTGCCTGTGTAGGAAACTAATTCAACTACAAAATACTTGAGTCCATGATGGATGGTCAAGACTGTATGCCTGTCATATGACTTCGGGTTCAATATTTTTGGAGCAGAAGGAAAAAAGTTGAGTTTTATCCTGATCCTTAGCTTCTACAATACATTGACTTAATAGAAGTAATCTCCTCAAAGCTGAGCAGAAACAAAAATATAAATACATGTGGGCTTTTTTTTTTTTCCTCATTGGTTTCTCAGGGATAAAGAGGTCACTTACCATAAGTAATATTATGTTGGAATTTGATTTGTCTCCGAGAAAGTTTGCTTTCTCTCTCAATCAGGGATTATAGCAGTGTCAGCAACAAAGCTACCCTCCAAAGAAGAGAGAACTAAGGTACAGCATGACTCAGTAATTATTTTCTGGAGCTTTTTTGACCCTATCCACCCTCAGGTATGTAATCAAGACTTTTACATACCCCAAGTGTTCATATAAAAAGAGAAAATATGACTGTATTTCTTAACTATTTGGTTTTTTCTTCTTCTCAGTTAATATTAGAGTGTCCTGACGACATTTACTGCTTTCAGTTCAGCCCAAGTAATCCAAACATTATTGCTGGTGGCTGCTTCAGTGGACAGGTATTAATTTCGTTTAAGAATAAAATCGGATATTTCTGTCTTTTCTTACAGTATAAAAAAAGGTTGAAAAGATGTACTCAACAACTATAATCACTATCACAAAAGATATCAAAGTCTCAAGAATTCAGAACTCAAATAACAGAATTAGTCATTTCTATGAGTAGGGAAGTTTTCTCTCCAGTTTTGCAGTTGAGGGAGAGTTTACAGTTCCCTGAACTTTTCTTGTGAAATGAATTATAGAAATTCTGCTATGTTCTGATTATTCCTGAATTGAGCCATTACTTCAAGACGGTTGTTTGCAGTACATCAATAAAATACATTAAAAATCAAAATATGTCAAACTATGCAGGCTTTTTCTTTTTCTTTTTGTTGACTATAAGTATAGTCTTTCAACTTATGGCACCACACTAAAGAGGTGATGCTGTAAAAGTCTTCATAAATTCTAGTACAGAGAATGAATTTCTTATTTCTCCCCAGAGAAAAAAAACATGAATTGTATTTGAAAAAATGAGTATTAATACAAAGAATGAAATAATAATATACTCCTTTCTCATTGTAGGTTGTACTGTGGGATATTTCTCAATATGAAGAAAAACTGCAAAATGCTAAAAGTGTTGTTGTTGGAATGAAAAAGACAGTTAATATGAATAATGTTTCTGTTCTAAGTCTACTGGAGGATGATGATATGTCTGAGGTAAAGAGAGGGAAACTTAGAATACAGGTTAGAGGGAAAAATGGGTGAAGGTACCTTGGCTCTTTGCAGTGAGAAACTAGGTAGGATAAGAAACCTGATGAGCTCATGAAATAAATCCATTATCACAACAACATTTCTACTTGATTATTGGAGCTTAATAGCTTTACTGTATTTCATGTGGACTTCAGCTTTTATATGAATGGGCATCAACTTTTACTCAACTCTTGCCATAAAAAGTCTGTCAAATATGCATAGCATTTGTTGTTAAATTCTAAAAATGATTCTGGAAATGTGTGGGTATAAAAGTGATAGATTGGAAGACAAAAAGCAGACTTCAGGGGAAGTCAAGTACAGAAGGGAGAGACATAAAAGCAGAGAAGGAACTAATAACTTAACTGGATATGTGTCCCTGGAGGCATGTTGGAATTCTTTTCAGACTTCATATCCAAAGACCTGATTCAAGGCTTCTGTTTTCAGAAGGTTCTGTACTAGACCTTAGTAAAATTTTATAGGATGTTTTGAAATATATGAAGAAGCATTATCAGCATATAGTCTTTTTTCTTGGACAAGTTTACTGTTTCATTTTGGAAATACATAAATATATTTCTTTTTAAACACTTCTAGCTATTATTTATGGAGGATGATGAGAGTGATAAAGGGCAAATTTTAGTGAGATTTTGCACATCCTCCTCCATACACCATAGCCATGAAAAAAAGATAACAGATATACATTGGCTGCCAGATTATTTTGAGGTGAGTTTAATTTTTCCTCCCTTTTTACTGTTCTGCTAATCTGTTACTTCAAAAATCATTGTATAAACTCAATATAAAATGTTAAAAAGTTGAACTATTTGTAACAGACCTCACTATTTCTGACTACATTTTAAAATGTTAATTAACCTGGTGCCACTTCAGGTCGTTGTGCTTTACAGCTGTTCTGTATTCTCACCCTGATATGATTCTGCTATTACTGGGGAAAAAAAAAAATCTTTACTTTTACTCAAAATCTAGTTCAGAATTATAATAAGATTTCTGTATTTAAATTATGTTGAATTTCAGTTGTCCACAAGGGAGAGCTGATGTCAATTCACTTGAAGTACATTTGTAAATCTCCTTAACTGTTATTATAACTGCAAGTTCCTAAGTCCTAATTTTCAAACCTTACCCAAGCCAAAGTGACTTAATTTCTAGAAGACCATTTTATTTGTTGAAGCATTTACTTAGCGCATGATTTTCATCCTCTCATTTTCCTCTCCCCTGTAATTGTTACTGCTTTTAGGTCAACCGAATGGGTGAGACTTTTGAAAACAGAGCTGGAATTTGCGTGCAGCTTGTAACCTGCTCCCCTGATAGGTATATGCACTACATAATTTACAAGACGTCTTCCAACTTCCTTTGGAAAGCTTCATGAAGCATACCCCACAATACTGGTACACCTCTGGATTGCTGTCAGCCTGGCCTACAGAGCTGAAGTTCAGTACACAGAAATCAGGCACATCAAGTTCTTGACCAGTGAGGGCTTTTGCAGTGATGATATTAAGGGCTCATTAACTGAACAGCCTCACACATACACTTGTACATTTTGTCTGCAACTTAAGTAGCACTGGTCACACACACACACAGGCCTGGAGAGCCACATCACCACAATTATATCGTCTATGCATGAGTCACCTAGGATTATGAGAATCTCAGACAAAACGCTGTTAAAGATTTTTAGGCCACAGAAATACTGTGAAATACTTTTAAACGCAGAGACTTAGCTGGCGAAGTTATTACATATGAATTTCTTGAGGACTAAATAATCATGAAGGTTATGAAGAGATGTGTGAGAGATGGGCAAGGGAACAGAATGCAAAAAGTGGAAATTCATGTTTAGCTATTATGATGGCAAAAGGTTTATGCCTAGTATTTCCTAATTACTACAAAAGGAGATCAGTTCTACCAGAGCAAGATCTGTTAATGATACAAAGTTATTCTTCCTAATCAAAATCAGAGAAGACTTCATTCTTTGAAGTTAAAAGACTGACTGCAAATAGAACTGTCTAAGTTTGCACGGTAATACTAGTAATGCACGTGAAAGAAATCATCTTCAACTACTCACACAATGGGGACTCCACATTAATAGTATGCAGTCAAAAAGCAGGGTAGTCACTGTAAGGTGGTTCTTGAAGAGAATGGGTACCTCTGCAACTCCTGTCAGCAAAGCAAATAAATACGTCCATGATGAGTCAGCTTATTATTGCCCAGGCCAATTCTGTGAAAGTATACCCAGAGTAGCACAACAATAACAATTACAGGGCTGAAAAACCTGATGACATGACAAATTCAAGAAAGCAGTGCCGTTCGTCTTCAGTGCCAGCAAATAGGCACACTTGATTTGAATTACATTACCTGCTATAGGGTGCTGTCCAATTTTCTGAGCCTCCAGTAGCTGCCATAATCAGATACAGAATATTGACTTAGATTAACTAAGAGAACATTGCCTATATTTCCAGGCTGTATTAACATGTGTATGCTACTGCAGTAGGTTATACTTATCAGAGTTGCATAGCGGTCTCAGGATCTGATCCAGGATTAGATTTCAGCTCTGAAACCACTCCTTAACTTACTATGGAGGGCCTAGGTAATCATAAAGGTCACAGATAAGAAAATTTCACCCAGGCAGTGCCAGTAACTTTTCATAAGCAAACTGTGAATGCTATCTGACTGCCTTGGTAGAGTCATAACTGATAAAACGATGAATAAATGAATGTAAGCCACCATCTACAAAAGAAGCAATTAAGTAATTGCATTTGCCTATATTTGTGAGTTCTATTGCTGCATAAAGTTTCAAGATGAAGGAGTAAGAAAACATTTGTAAAATGCAAGAACAATTGCATCTGACTTTGCAAGTAAAACAGAGAATAATGACATACAGTTTTTTTGCAGCGTAATATTATTTTGGGATATTCGAGACACCAATCTTCCCACCCAGCATTTATCTGAGAAAGTAAAAGAGGAAAACAGTTTCAATATGCTCCCTGACGTTTCAAATACTTCTAACGATCCAGATCTCATCTGGAAACCTCTCATGAAGGTATTGCACACACATATGGAACAGAAAAACCAAACCAAACAGTATATATGGCCTGAGCCCCATAGGAACTTGTTCTTTTGCTTCCCAGCCCTTTAATTTTCCCCTAGAACTGCAACTTTCCTGTGGATTTTCCTCCTGATTACGAAACACTTCAAAGTTATTCTGAAAGTTCTTTAAAATGTACTTTGACAAGCTAGCTCATAAGCAGCAGAGTGACTGCCTCTTAAAAACTGCAGCATTGCAAAAGCAGATGCAGTAATAGCATATGCTGTCATCAGCCTTTTCACTCTGCCTATTTCAGTGTCCCAAACTGTAAAACAGTCACAATCAACAGAATTATTGGTAATCCAACAGTCAGTCTGATTGAAATAGTCATACGATGCATTTGGTTGCATTTATTTGTGTGTGGGGTTTTTTGTTGTTGTTGTTTTTAATTGCAGCAGGGGATGAGAAAGGAGGAAGGGGCTGAAGATAAAGGGAATAGAAAAAGACCTGCTGACCTGTTCTGCCCAGAATAGCTGCAGCTGGTACAGATGTTGAAAAAGCATGACCACTGGAGCTGCTTGTTGTTGCTGTTGTTAGAAACACAGCAAAAGTCATACAAGAAAAAGTTAACATGAGGAACTGCAAATTTACATCTCTGTACTTACAAATGAGGAAGCAAATGCTTTTGAGGAGTATTACAAACATGCTGTAGACTGAAAACACCTCTTAAATTACAGCAGAAAGTATTGTAGCCTTGTAGGTACAAAAGATCAAAGATCTGAGAAAATAAGTAATCAGATGCATTTTTTTTTTCCTGAACAGATAAGCCTCTGTGACAAGGAAGAAGAAAATGTGAAATGCAGTCCCACCAAGATTAGTCTACAGGAGCAGCATTATGATTACAAAATCACAGGTAGTATTTTTATTACACTCTATTAGTAAATATTCTTAATAAGCTTGTATTTCAGTATATACATACTGTAAGCTAAGCAACAAAGTGTCCACAGCTGGAGAAAAATATTTCTTAAATATACTGATACTCAAAGTGCAATATACAAATACCAACTATGACAATACAAAAAGAGCTGTTCTATATCCACAGTTACTTCGTGATAGGGACATACTACCAATCCCTCTCCAAAGCTGGTGTGCTGACACAGCCTGAGACCAACCATCTGCCAGAGAGGTTGTGCACACCAGCCTGCACCTTCCCAACAGCTGGGCTGCTCCTGTTCTGACTGAGGGAACTGGCTCATTCCAGCATTCCCATCAGCTCCAGCCCCAGCAACAGGGCAAGATTGCCCAGGGAAGCAGTTGGACTACCAATAAAGCTGCAGTCCTGCAGGTTTTCTTCATCTCTGTTCTTAAAAGTCCCCTTCAGACAAAGGAATTATTTGATTTGGTAACTTTTGTTGTATAATGTAAAAATGTATCTGTACTGTTTCCCAGATAAGGAGCAAGCTCTGCACAAATCACAAGTGCTCGTCAAAGAAAGCCCATATGCACAGATGAGTGGTTCTTCAAATAAAACTCTGTATGTGCTGAACAATATCTCCAACAACTTCTTTGTTGGAACTGAAGTAAGTTAAAATAATAGGTTACTACCAAAATGTTAATCAAAAATCACTGGAAGATCAAACAATTAAATCAGAGATTTTCCACGAATATATGCACTTACTTGTTTTCTTTGGACGTTAACTGAAAGGATCATTCTGGACGTGCTGAATTTTTCTCCAATTTTATTGCATTTAGCAGTGTGCTTAAAATAATAATAAAAGCCTGTATTTAATAAACTATGAACCCTTATTTCAAGAGTAGCTAGAAAACGCTTCCAAAATCTCTTGAACTTATTTACCTGCCGTCAGAAACCAAAGAGTACTGCCCTAGTACAAGAGTCTTTTTTGGTTTTTTTTTAGTGTTTCCACAAACATCAGGTGGAAATTACAATTTCCTTCACAACTTGTTTTTATACTAAGGAATCCCAACCACTCATAGCCCTCTACATATCCTACACACCAAAAATTCCAATATCTTTCCCACTTCCGAATATGTACAAAAATGAATATTTGTCTTCTAGCTGCTTTTCTTGTTTCTGCCCCCCTTTCCCCAAACACTTGGCTATCCAGTTCCCCAGGAAAGGCTGCCTATGTACATCAGGATATGTAAAAGCTGTTTTGGCAATAAAAAACAGTGATCGTGATTCAAAATTCATGCTTTTTTGGTCATGGTTTGCAAACTTCTGTTTTAATTTACCCAGAACAAACTTAATAATAGTTATAATTAAGTCACAGCTTTAAAGTAAGCCACTTTGCTGTACACTGTCAAAATCTAATGTTAACATGACTTTTCTGGCATCACAGGATGGAGAAATTATTTATTCTGACTGGGAAATGAAGACTAAAAGTAACGAGGAAAAAATAGGTAGTAAATTTCTCAATATTTGTTTAAACTGCAATGTAGTACTAATTTTAAAATATTTGCAACAATACTCTGCATTTTTAAGGTTCTTGCTAATCCGTCTCATAAGTTTATCTCACTGATGACATCTGGATTCATCAGTACATGCTCAAGGCAGCATGCATTCCAACTGTCACGGCAGAACAGCAAACTCTCCAGTGCAATAGATTTATCACTGTGTACATATTGGCATAAAGCGTGGAAATCATGCTTCATGGTAACTAGATTTGCAGTAATTCCAATACCTTGCAAGCAAGAGAGGCTGCTATCTTTGAATACTACCCTATATTTCCCTTTGTGCACCTCCCATTGTGAAGATACCCACTGAAAGCACGTTACAAGCAACTGTCCTTTTTCATTCTGTTAGGTAAGAAATACACCATCCACAAAGAAGCTGTGAACACTGTCCAGAGATCTCCATTTTTTAAAGACATCATTCTCAGTGTTGGAGGCTGGAACTTTGCCATTTGGAAAGAAAATGTTACAGTAAGTTACCTTAAAACATCAGTAAAATAATTAATGAAAATAAATGAGATAACTAGAACAACAACCTCACAGGCTATTTTCAGAACTGTTTGTTAATCATGAGGCTTGACAGCTTAGAAATAAAATAAGTATAAAAAAAGCTTTTCCTTTTACTTCACATCAGAAGAGCTGTTCTAGAAATGGCTTTGTAAACTTGCAACTTGCAGAAAGAATACCCAGTCTTCTTTAGTACCATCCTTGTAAAAGCCAGTTTCTCATCAAATTATTTCTGCTGCAGGGCAAACTGAGGGACAAAGGCAATGTGTGCTAAGCAGATCTGAAGAGTTCTTACTTAGGATGGCAATCCTTTCAATAGTTGAAGACATAAAAACATAGGGTTTTTTGCTTTTTGTTTTTGTTACTGTTCCTATTTTATAGGGATCCAGGTTAGCTGCACATCTCAAGGCCATAGATTTTAACAGCAGATAGATTACCTTCGTAGACTGGAAGGGAGATATCAGGGTTGTTTTTAACCCCCCACACTTCTACGTGCAGAAGGTGATACTGAGCCTGCCACCTACATTACCTTATAATAGGATCATTTAAATAGTGAATGTTCACACATAGATAATTTGAAGTAGTGAATGGGTGTTGCTGTTTGATTTTCTTGGTTTTCTAATATCTAACTATATTAAGAATGGACCGATCCTCCAGTCAAACTGTGCAGCACAAAGATACACTGCAGGACACTGGTCCTTAACAAGGCCAGGAGTTTTCTACATTGCTACAGATGATGGAAATATAGATATTTGGGACTTACTGAAGGAAACTCATAAGCCATCTCATATCCAAAACATCTCTAAGTCAGCGATTACTTGCATCAGCCCCTGGATTGCCTCATGTAAGTTGGTGATGATACTGTGCTTTACTTTATGTTTGTAAAATGGCCCATTTCTGCAAAGCTCACTGGTCTGGCTGCATGCTATCTTATATAAAAGATAGGTACATTCTTCCACTAATTTAGCACTATATTGTATAGAGAAGCTCATGCATCATATTCTTAGTATATTAAATTTATTAGTAAGACATAAAGTAACTGAAAACTTCTTTTTAAATTAAAAAAGAATTTGAAAAAGTTTAAATCTTCAAGAGAATTTCACTTGTTAAGAAAGTAGGAGATCAATAAAGCTCTTTACTGCAGTCAACAATAAACCAAAAAGACCCCAACAAAACCCTTTGTAGCTCTCTGTGTTACCCATGTTAAGAGACAGACAGATCCCATATCAGAATAAAGACATTTCATGTTTAAGCAGAATGCATTACTGTTGGAATGTAGATTTTTTATACATTTTTGTTAAATACCTTTCAGCAAAGCAGCAATTTCTAGCTGTTTCTGATGATTCTGGAGTACTGCACGTTTTAGAAATCCGTCGAACATTAAGTCACCCTTCCAGCAATGAGGTTAGTAACACTTTTCATTTATTTCTCTGACACGTTATCCTGAAAACTCCAAAATACAAATAGGAAAATATTTCCCTTCCAGTCGGTGCAGATGAATTTGAGACTGATGGGCCATATTGTCCAAAGGTCACTCACAGGAAAGGTGGCTCTGCCCAGTTCCCATAAGAGGTACCTAAAGGAAACCTAAGTGACATCTGGCAGAATTTCACAGTTCTAACCTACCTACTTGAAAATGCAGCAGAGTTCAACATTTTTTGCCATGTGCATTAAATGACACCTGACTTCATACATGAAAATAATGTTTTGCTGAGCACAGTAACATAAAAACCTCAGTTTCTCTTTCTTTTTACCTTCTTGACCATATTAGCTTTTTCCCCCCCTTCTAAGTTTGGCACTTCTGTTTATAAATCTGAGCATCTGGTTCCAGGTTAATTCAATTACATTTTTCCAACTATTACTAACATTAGCACTCAATTCATTCTCTTTTGAAGCCGGGACTATCTGAACCAAAGCCTGAAACCAAACCCTGAAAACAATGAAAAGAGGTTTTCATTTCTTCTTAATTCCACATCATTATCAGTTGTTTTTCCCTTCCTACCTCCCAGCCAAAGAGCATGCTAAGATCTTCATCTCACTGAGACTAGTCTTCTGCCAGATTTGTTACTTTTATGTCCCAAAACTTTCCCATCCTTATTCTAAGTCTGCCACATACGCATTTTTACATACAACCCACAAGGGTAGCAGCGCAACACCAAGTGAGCAGTCAGTTTAATAAAACCCCTCAAAAGTAAGGTAGAAGCAAACTAAGTGCTACAGCATGAGGAAAAGCATTGCTTCTGCCCAAATCACGAGTTTTGGACCTACACGATTAAGGGCACAGAATTACTAGTCCAGAAACTATCATTAACACTTAAATTAGTCATTCTAGCTGAAGTATTCACCTTAGAATACTGGGTTGTTGAAAACGCTAATGGAAACCAACACTGATAAATGCATATTGTAATACTGAAGCATGGTATTTTTTGTCTTCTTCATGCCACGGGTCAAGGTGGGCTTAATTGTTCTTAGACTGACCACAATATACTTCAGGTGCCTGAAGGATGACCAGTTCAGATCAGTATAATAAAAATGATTTAACCTTATGTGTATTGGTACCCAAAATTAATTGGTTTCAATCCATATGTGTTTTTTTTGCTTCAAATTATTTGGATGAATATATAGGGACCTCTAATCCTAAAAGAGAGAAACAGTTGATATCATTCAGATCCACAGCAATAATTCTGAGTCTCCAGACTTGTAACAAAACTTATTACTGTGTCAACAGCAGGCCAACATACTCAATTACTTTGAGAGAAGGGTCCAATACCTGAAAAACCACAAAAAAGATCAAGAGTTTGAAATAAAAGAGAATGGAAACTGAGCTGGAGACACAGATGGAACAAACGTAAGTTACATTTGAAGTTAAGCAAACTTCCTGTATTTCCTTAGATCTTTAATATGCATTTGTTTTCACTTGGCTGAATTTCACATAGAATTTTCAACAACAGCTGATAAGTCTGACAGCTCTGATATCCCTCTTCTCAAGTGTAAAGAGACAAAAGTATGAAACAACAGGAAAATATAATCAAATTATGACTGGCACAATGTCTCAGCAAAAGTGTCATAGAATCATAGAATGGCCTGGGTTGAAAAAAACCTCAAAGATCATCTAGTTTCAATCCCCTTGCTATAGGCAGGGTCACCAACCACCAGACCAGGCTGCTCAGAGCCACATCCAGCCTGGCCTCGAATGCCTCCAGGGATGGGGCATCCACAACCTCCTTGGGCAACCTGTTCCAGTGCGTCACCACCTTCTGAGTGGAAAACTTCCTCCTAATATCTAACCTAAACCTCCCCTGTCTCAGTTTAAAATCATTCCCCCTTGTCCTATCATTATCTACCCTCATAAACAGCCATCCCCCCACCTGTTTCTATGCTCCCTTCAAGTATGGGAAGGACACAATGAGGTCTCCCCAGAGCCTTCTCTTTTCCAAGCTAAACAAGCCCAATTCCCTCAACCTTTCTTCATTGGAGAGGTGCTACAGCCCTCTGAACATCTTAATGGTCCTTCTCTGGACCCATTCCAAGAGCTCTATCTTTCTTGTGCTGGGGGCCCCAGGCCTGGACACAGTACTCCAGATGGGGCCTCACAACAGCTGAGTAGAGGGGCACAATCACCTCCCTCTCCCTGCTGGCCAACCCTTTTTTTAATGCAGCCCAGAACACAGTTGGCCTTCCAGGCTGCAAGCGCACACTGCTGGCTCATGTCCAGCTTCTTGTCTACTAGGACCCACAAAAGTCCTTCTCTGCAGGGCTGATCTCAAGGGGTTCTTCACCCAGTCTGTATAAACACCTGGGATTGCCCTGGCCCCAGTGAAACACCTTGCACTTCGGCTTGTACCAGTTAGGCTCGTTGCAAAACAGGTGTATTTATTTCTTGTCTCCTGTGTAACAAGATTCATACGTGGAAGGAAATGCTTAACAAAGTGATAATGAATCTCTGAATGTTTACATAGTCTTCATCAGTGCAAAGACTGGCCCTGGGCTAACAGTAATTCACTGCAGTGTAAAAAAAAAAGTTATATTCTTTTCACTGCATTTGGCATTTTGAGCTCCTTACGTATAAAACAGCTACTGTATTTCCTATGTACGTTGACTGTGCATGGCTTGTGCCATAACAAGAGACAGCAATTACTGCTAAATATCAGATGTCCACAATGAGAAGACAGTCCCTGCTATCAGTTCTTACACAGAACAAAATAGCTAAGGCTTAGTTACTATTTACATAAATATTCACACTAACATGTATGTATGTATACAGTATCCAACACAACACCAAGCTCAGCTAGCAGCTTTTCCAAAGGCATTGTGATATAACAATGTAATAGCCACATACAAGGGCTGCTCCAGAAGTAATGCCTCTGACTGTACTGCGTAGGCCCACAACATCAGAGGTGGATGTTGGTGGTATGAAAGTAGAGTCTGAGCCTTACCATCAGTATTCCATGGCTCTATCAGCAACAGAAGCAGCAGTGCCTGAGACACAAACAGTTTTTGGCATTCTAGAAATTGCAAAGTATTGAAGGAATTTACCATACTTGCACGTTTTTCAAAGGAGCTGAAATTTAAACAAACATCTGATAAAAAAAATTGTGCCTTACAGCTCAATTCTTCTTTGCTAAGCTGCAAACTGAATGAAAGCTCTCCTGGGATTCACACAGCATCTTTCTTTCACATAGGCAGATATTCCAGTGCCTGCAGAGACTGAGATCACCGCTTCGTCTGAAACACATCATCTTCCAACTTCAGGAAATGTGGTACTCTTTAGATTACAATACTTCTTAGATAAAATTGCCATCAGTCAGCAGAGCCTCACGTTTTTAAGGGTCATTTGCTTTGAAAACCCGACTGACAGTTTATTTCTTTATAAAATACTTTACATTTCAGTTGAGTTTGACCCTTTTGTTTCTGACACTTCCCTCACACCATTGGATCCACTGAAATATGGTTACAAATAGACAGACTTTGGGTGACCGTTTCTGTTCAGGTGGCATTGCCAAAACTCCACTTTCCTGTGCTGTACAGCAGTAAAAAGACGATATATTGCAATGAGTTCAAAGATCAGAGAATGCCATCTTAATTAATTACCAGGTTGGAGGGACTGATTCATCAAGCAATATCAAACTAATAAAGATGTATAGCTTTGCCTAGATAAGACTACTACAGGAAGATTAAATAAATAATCAAACACAAACACCTCATCTTCGATAGCGATCTTAATTAAAAAGTCAACATTTGCATATCTTAAGCACACTGTGGCATCACAGATCGTGACATTTGCTTGAAACAAGACGTGTCATATAAAAGAACTGCACACAATCATCAAAAAGACAGCAGCCCGCGCAGTGAGCTCTGAGGATTCGCGTTACGCGGCACAGAGCAACGGATACGGGGCGAAGGAGTCGTTTCCAGCCGCAAGAGCAGCCCTTCCGACTGTCCTCAGCGCTGCAGGTACGAGAAGGGCCGGGCAATGTCCGTACCCGCACGGCGAACCTGCGCTTCCTCAGCCGTACCTACGACCGCCAACCCACGGCTCCCTCGGAGGAGCCGACAGCAGCCGCCCCGTGCCGCCACACACTCACCACAACTCCAACGCCCACAGCGCTCTCCGGTCGGGGGCGGAAGCTTTAAGCCCAGCACGGCACCGCCTCCCGCCCACGGCCGTGGCGGCCGCCCCGTGCCTACGTCACCGGCGCCGGGTGCCGCGCTCGGCCGCTCGCTGAGGGAAGGGCCGGTGCCGACCGTTTCGGCGTCGGGTGGCGGTGGGGGCGAGGAGGGCAGGCTGCGGTTACCGCCGTTCCGCACCCGTCGCTTTCCTTCAGGGGGAAGAAGTGCTGGGCGAGAGGAGCTGGGGCCATCCGTCCGCCTTTATGCAGCGCTCGCCCGACGCGATGACTTCGGCGGAGTGGGAGGGCCGCGGAGCTCCGCTGAGGGGGAGAGCGGCACAGAAGCACCGAACGGCCTGAGGTGGAACGGAGCCCGAGGAGCACCGCGTTCCAACCCCTTTTCAGGGGGTTGGAGTATATAAGTTGTATGGACGTCTTCACAACGCAGTCCGAGTTTACTGAATTAGTACCATCACTCTTTAGACAAGATTATTCTCTTTGATAGTAGTGTATATTATGATGCAAGGAAAGCAGGAGCTCAAAAATATGCATCAATGAAGAGAAAACATTTGCTTTTTTTTTAATTATTATTTTTATTTTTATTCTTTTCGTTTTCACAGCACTGTTAAGTGTTACAGCTGCAGCATCCTTAGAGATGCACAGCCTGGCATTAATTTTGACCAAGTGAACAGAACCGGCACCTAACTCCACCTCAGCCTATGCTGCTGGTTCTGTAACTGTCTCTATTCCCCAATCTATTAAACAAATAGGGGTAGTGACACACAGTGGTGCTCATCTTCACAGTTAAGCAAACGCAGGTCTAAAAAGTCTCCTGCAGTTAAAATCACCTCTGGCTCAAAGCAAACAGTCCACACAAAACTGAACGTGTCAGAATGCGATTTACCACTCACAGCAAAAATGTGACTGATCCTCAGCTCTTTTAAGTGTAAACACACATTTTTCCCTACGGAGGACAAATACAACCTTGGAGGTAAGATAAACTTTAAGAGACAGCTCTTGTTAGAATACGTTGCATTCTTACCTTCTTTTAAAAGCTGCTATCTGTGATTAGCCTACCCAACAGCTAAGGCCCAGAAAGGCTTCAGAAGATAAAACTCCAACAACCCACGCTGATACATACTGTAGAAACTAGAAAGGAAAAATAAAAGAGTGGATCTGTTTAAAGCTTGTCAATGTTCTCGCAAGCGCGTTTTCAAAACCTTTGCAATATTGAGTCATATTTAATCCCACTTTCTTTTATGTCACAACACAAGCTTCAGGTTAGAGAAGTACAACCCCCTGTGACAATGTTAGAATCACCCAAAGATGGAAGAGATGACATTACAGGTCTTGTACTTTTTGTGTTATTGTTAGTTTGGTAACACTCAGATGACAGGCGATGCTGAAGCACCAGACTTTCATTAATCTAACCAACATGCCTTTCTCTAAAGTATTTTGTCTGTACACTGAGAGGGCTATTAAGTCTCTTCAGCAGCTCACTAAGTAACCACATGGTGAGGGGACAGAAACAAAGCATTCTGTAATGAAGAATGTTCATGCTCTTAAAACACAACCCAAGAAAATAAAGGAGGAGGAACGTCAGGAAGGGGGTGTGTGTGAGCCTTACGAGCATTCTGGAAAGAAGAAATGGAATGAAGATGTACGAAATGTAAATGGAATCCCATCTTTAGCATGTGGTCAGTGATGTATGAGCTCGGAACTGAACTCACACTGCATGAAAAACAGGAGCGGCTGGAAATGAGCTGCGCTACCAAAGGGAACACCTCAGCAGAAGGAATGCTATTGCTCAGCTCAGCAGATTTACATCAGCGAGAAGACATCTCATGCAGCAACTTGCATCCATTTTCTCATCCTAGCAGTACATATCAGATTTTTCAACTTGGGTGCCCAAATCACTCAAAATAGAAAAACAACAGAAAGAAATGGGAAGGCTGAGATCAAACAAGGTGCCTAAGATCCAGGAATAAAAGAATGCTCAAAGGCTGAAGGTGTATGTCAGCATTTCAAATTAAAGAGGCATGATCTAATGCAAACAAACCATTAAAAAAAACATTAAAAACCATTAAAAAACCATTAAAAAAAAACAAACAATAAAGATAATGCATCTTGGTTGTTAAATTACAATCTAGATTTTGACTCTTATGTACTCAGTCTGAAAACCTCATGGTTACACATTACTTTGGTTATCTTGGTTAAAACTGGCTGGATTCAGTTCTGCAGTGAGCTGTTGGATTTTTTCTTTCTTTCTTTGGTCATAGATTAGGATTATTGTAAACAGTTACTTAAAAAGATTGGCATAATTCTTTATCAAAATATTCAGCATTAAGAATTTTACTCAGTGAAAAATTAATGTTAATATTAGGGTTTTTCTCTTCTTTAGAGGTTACCTAGCACAGTGTCTAATAAACCCACCTGGCTGTTTCATATTGAACTGTATCTACATCTCTCCATCCTTCAATACTAAGCTTGAAAGTTTCAGAACAGGAACGTCTCTAAAAATGCTTTCTGTTGACTGGTTGCTGTGGATATTGTACCCAGCACAAAGGTTTCACTTTTCCTCAGAAAGTAAAGTTGAGAACTGACTTCACCCTTTATAGAAAAGTTCAGTAACATCTATTGTTTTTTTCTTGTGGATGGTGGAGATCTCAAACAAAGGTCACTGTTTCAGACCACGTGAAGTTCAACTGCAAAATCCACCTGAAAAACCCACAGCAGAGTGCATTTATATTAATGTAAAGCATGCTTACATTTAGTAACATCATTCATTATCTCCTCAAGAGTTCCTGCTAGAATCCAGACTCCAAATGAAGCATTACGTCCCTCATATAGCCCTGCCATAGGCCATAATGTCATCTTTTATCATGATAATTTTCAATTATGCCATTACTTTTAATACAGAGAGTTGGAAATTCATATTGCGCTTGAGTAACTATTAAAAGATAACGCCCAGGAGATGTAAAAGCGATCAGAGCACTCAGCTGCTGTAGGATATATGTCCCCATGCAGCTCTCCAATGGGA
The DNA here is from genome assembly GCF_016699485.2 of Gallus gallus. NCBI lineage: Eukaryota > Metazoa > Chordata > Aves > Galliformes > Phasianidae > Gallus > Gallus gallus. The sequence goes on along the minus strand of NC_052539.1, from coordinate 16,071,502 downwards.
AGCGTATCCTTGCTTCCAGGCTTTTGCAGCAATCAAGAGCTGAGTGGCTGCTCAGCGGGCAGAAGCACTTCTATTAAGATAAGGAGAAGGGCAGCAGTGGCAGCTAACCTGCATGGAAACGTGCAAGATGAACACTTGGCATAGTTCCTAGGTCTTCACAGGACCAGCTGTTATCTGATACACTTTTCAAAGTAAGAGATCCCTTTCTCTGTTGGAAATACCTCAGAGAAGGCTGGCAATAAATTAACATTTTATTCCTAAAGCAATAATAAGAAATGAGCCTCCAGTATATTAATTACCTGGTAGGCAAGTGAAGCCTAGCAGCTTATCATACAATTTTGCTCCAAGCCACATCATAAAGGAGACCCTCGAGCATCACCGGTGAGCTCCGAATGTTGGTCAGCATCACAGATGCAAAATTAATTCACACACTGCGTATGAAATGTCCGACTTCCAGCTACTACAGCCCTTCTGTTGTGTTGTTAGGATGCTTAGCTTATTACCTGGAGCACACACAGGAACTCTGGGACAGTTCAGCACTTAGTATTGCTTTTATTAATATTAATTTGTTTCCATAAATACCAAAGGATGCCACTCATCATTTGGGACCACCTGATGGAGAAAATTAACTTTGTAATGCATCGAAAACAATATATAAAATGCAGAATATAAATGCAGTCTCAATGGGAAAAAATACACTTCAAGCTGTGCCTTGTGAAGCTGTTATTAGAGATTAATATGCCTTTCTGAGAGTGCCTAATGAAGTCTCTTCCCATTATATTAATTTTATACGCTATGGTGCAAGGCAAAAAAAAAAATCTTATTCTGGAACACCTATTTTACTGTTTTGAAAGGGCTTTGGTGCCTTTTTAGGCCACGATTTTTGCCAACTGCATACATTCTGGGCCCATTTTTCAGTTGTAAGTTGTGCTTTCAGTGTAATGAAAGTGACACATGCTGATTCACCTGAAATAACAGAAAGGAATATCACACAACAACAAAAAAAAGAGGAAAGAAATATTAATTTCCAAATTCTTGCACTGCTTGACAAAATAAAATTGTAATCCATGTAAGAAAACAGAAAGTTGAGTAATAACATCTCTGAGCAGTTTAGCATTTATCACTTGATGGTGAAAAAGGAGAAAAATAATTCAATGAAAGCATTTGAAAGGGGGGATTTCAGAGGAAGAGAAAGGAGCAAGGGGTGTTTCCTGTTACACGCAGAACCACTTACATTTTGTGTGATTCTGCAAAGAATCTCTTACGTTATCTGACAGGCAGCTTTATCTGCTTCTCAGTTCAGGCCATTCAGTCAAATCCCAGCAGTGAACACAACTTAAAGCCACGCACGAACATCAGCACTCCAAAGCAGCCGCTTATCTTTCACACACACAACGTGGTGCCCAGCAGAGATGCGCCAAGAGCAGGAAAATCTGAAATAGTCAAAATTCAGTGCTATTCAGAAATCATCTTTCAGTTTATCTCTGCGCAAATTAAATTATTTACCCACAAATCGTAACATCAAAAATAATCAAAGCCCCACTGGAATACGTGGCATTACACGTATTTGTAATTGATACTGTAATGGAATCTGTTTTGCATTTCGTTTGGCAAATTTAGTACCAGCCTGGGGCTTCCCAGCTGTTCATTTTTCTCCCTTTATGAAATGTTTGTCCCTCCGTTCACTTCTCTGTGGCCCATCCCTCTTTTCTTCTCTTCAATAGCTTCATTCCCTCCTTCACAAGCGAAGCACAGCTGTGTTTCTCATTAGGAGGAGTCTGTTTTAACTCTGCTTTTGTTACAGTCATGAATTGCCTTCTGAAATCTCCAAAGAAGAAACAGACTTGAACAGATCAAAAGCAGAGGGAAATGAGCAGCAATGAGCTCATTTTCAAAGAGAAGTCACTAGCATGCAGAGCCCCTCATTTCTGTCCACAAGCATTAAAATTTCACTGGGTGCAGTTTCTTCTGCGGCCTTCAGGAAAAGTTTTCCTGTAGGGGTGGAGTGGATGAAGAGGCTCTAACCAGTGTTTCTTTTCAATGAAAGATCATTTTATAACCAAAAACCCAATTTAAAAAGTGAATTAGAGGAAGCAGTTCTACTACTGCTTTAAACTTCCTTTTATTCTCTCCTCTTGTTCTCAGCATCTCTTTAGATGAGCAGTAAATGGTTTCATTGCTACTTGGGAAAACGCTGAGATGAAGCAAGCATTTCCATCCATGCAGAACTCACGGTCCCTCCAAAATGTCACCCATGTGTTATTTGGGTCAGCCACACACCCAGCGCTGAGGTTCCTCCTCTGGAAGTTTCACTTCATCCATTCAAAGTCACCACAACTCTTGGTTCCAGCAAGGACGTAACAACAAAGCATGGACAGCAGTATAGGACTGCCAAGTAGTCTTTGAAGAAAGAATACCTAAACGTGTTTGTTTGCTTGGAGATGTTCTGGTGGCTCATTTGTAAGAAATCCAACCAATAAAAAACTTGATCAGCTCGGTTCTTAGAAATCATCTTTAAATATTTTTTCCTTCCACTTTTAAAAGCAGGGATGGCCTCGCTGAAGCCAAACAAGAACACAGAAACTGAATTAGGTGGGTGGACAGAAACTACAGCAGTGCACCTCACAGGGCCGGGAGTCCTGACCTATCTTTGATCTTTTACACACAACGAGTCAGATCTTCAGCTCGCTGCCATGAGCAATGCACACATCCTCCCATTCTTTGTATGGAAAGATGCATTTCTTTTAAGGGATTCTCCCCGCATGTAAAATTGAATATAGAATTCAACTATAGAGCAATGAAATCAGAGCTTCATGCAAAACTTTCTTTAACCAGTGCATTGGGTCAGCCTTTCCATGTTAGATGGAAAGCCAAATGCTGGATGATAACAAATAATAATAAGAAGAAAAACATTTCAGTGAGGAAAAACTGTATTATGTTTGCATTCAAAAAGAATAATAATGATAAATACTGATCTGTGGCACAGGACCCAAAGAGACCTTGTCCTCACAACTTCACACAGCCATTCTCTCATCAGCTCTGAGCCCATCTGCCCGTGTAACTCAGAAACCATTCTGTTTTCCTTTTCCTGTAGGTTTGAGGACAAATATCCCTTTTCAGGCAACTTCAGCTTTGGATCTCCCTCCTGCGTGCACAGAGTTTTCTCCAAGGAAATGAATGCCCCTTCAGCAAGTCGGAAGAAAACCCAAATCCCTCTTTGGGTTCCAAATCCAGAAGCGTTCGATTCCGGGATTCTGAGCAGTGTGAAACAACCGATCTGCGTCCATCTCACGGGTCTCCTGGCACAGCTCTTCCGCCGCGTTAAGCATCAGTCTGCACACTCCCGTCGTTCCGGCAGAGGGCGATATAATTAAGCCATTTATGAAAGGCTCTCCAAGGCGATCGCCGTAGCTGGCGCTTACAGAGCTCCCCGGGTTTTGTTGTTGCTCCGCGTTCGTGTTCTAATGCCAAATGCTTCGAATTAATCTTGTTTTGATCCCAGAAAATGTAAACGTTACACTGTGCCTCACACCCCTAAGAAACCTTTACATTAATATGTAGTTTTAAAAGTCTCAGAGGTATCTCCTGAAACACATTAATGGCAATTGGGAGGAAATCAATTGAGAGTTCATGATAAGTGCTCCCTAATTCTTCCTATGGCTTTGCTATTCACACACTCATCTGTGCAGGTAGATATTCACATGCATATGAAATGAAAACTCACTCTCAAAGTGTAACAACGGGAAACCTGCACTGAGATCACTCATAGGAAAGCTTTATTTTACAGTATGCAAGTTTATGGATCATGAGAGATCACAAAACGTTTGTAGAGATTATCCCAGTGATAAGGCTCTGTGGTTTATTTACTGAAGTCTCGGCACATTTACAGTCATGCATTCTTAGAAAGATAACCAAATCTCCAAGACAAGAACAGAACGGCCACCAGGCTGAGTCCCTCACGCTGCCAAAGCCACGCGCTGACGCTTCAGAAAGGACCGTATTAATTACCAGGAAAAAATCCCAGGGGCTGCTGAACCAAAAGCACAGATCTGAGTTCACAAGTTCTCCAAATGTTTCAGGCTGAACCACATCTACTTGTCAGCATCAGATTAGAAAATAATTATATTTAAGCCCGGCAAATGCTTCACAAGCTGAAAAGCGAAGCCATAAAATAGATTGCTCTGTCACATAAGTCAGTGCCGCTTGGCACAAACAGCCTCTACTGAGCACACTGCAGCTGCTGAGGGCTTGTAATTCCGTCAAAAGATAATTATTCTTGAGTGAGATTGAACCGTGTTACAGAGCAGTTTCAACATTTATGGTGTAAATGAGTAACAGCTCATTAATATTAATGTTCACCCTCCATCCCCAGGACAACTGTCCGTACGCAGTGCACTGCTTGCTGCTTGGTTCCAATGGCCAGGGCAGCACACACAACTGAGCATGGGCTGGCGAGGGCACATTAAATCCCTCAGTGGAGGACATGTTAAACTCTGTACGGGCAAATTCACAATTTCCATGGCTCACCAAACAGTTCAACAGTCAATGGCTCCTGTCAAACAGACATCCACAGCCGAAACCAAAGCAGAAAACTGACACAGAGGATGTGCAGAGGAGCTCCAGCTGACAGGCGATGGCCAGCTCTGGTGCTCTGCTTCATCGGAGCAAACCACGGCCTAATGGCCACAGAACAGGAGAGGAGTGAGCATCCTGCATCCCAAAACAGGCACTGCACATTGGTTTGAGGTAATCTTAAAACACCCCTGCAGCTGCCAACATCTCCTTGTCATGTAGTTTTACCACTTCCAAGTTCAGTAGGATTTAAGACAGGTTTGGTGCCACTGCATTGGACTTGGTTTGAAAAATGGTCTTTTGTTTGTTAGTCTTTAGTCTAAAAATGATAAAACTATATCGTGCCCCTCATATTAAACTACCTGTAAATTAAAACCAAAGAAAACTCAGTAAGCCCATCCCTACCACCTGCACCACTGTTTGCAGTCAGAGCTCAAACAGGAAGGGAACACAGTTCCCCCGCTAAACCAATATTTAACTAACAGTGTGACTCACAGGGACATGCAAACATCCCACCACTGACTCACCACAGAGCTCCACTCTTGGTTATTGGGCTGGGATTGCACCAACCATTGCAGATCATTGTTTGCAGATTTTTTATTAACTGCCAACTACACAACAAGCCAACTGTATGGCCATGGCTTACCTGGAATGCCCCCGCCACCGCCCCTCTCTATCACGTAGAGGAGTGGAGGTCTCAGCATGTCCCCACTGACCCATGCAAGGACAGTCAGTGCTGCCCTCCATGCACCTCAGCTGTCCCACCCCATCGCCCCATTATCAGCGCATGCTCAGCCTTATTCCCACCATAACGATGTCCAGGCACTGGGCTGTAGCTGGGCTGCCCCCTCCACCACAGCAGGAACCACAGGGACAACCCCAAGCACTGCCTGGGGAAGCCAGATTTCAGTGCAAAACTCAGACAAATTCAGTGCATCCTACAAAGTAGCACTCTGTTCTGCAAGTTAGAAGACAGTGGGATTTCAGCTGGGTTTTCCTGATGGAGAAAGGAGGCAGCAAAAAAGGAGGCAGCAGATAACGCCATGAAGAAAACGGAGCAAAGGTGCTTCCCTCCTGATCTCTAGCACCAGATACATGAGTTTACACATTCTGTTGTGATCTTCTATCCTTTCCAGGGTAATCCCAGACGTTCCAATACCCAGAGGGACTGCTTTGCACGACCTTACAGCAGGCTGCTCCAAGGCTGATCTGGCCTGGCTGACGTTGTGGCAAAGCACAGAACATCCTGCACGGCTCTGAAAGAGTCAAACAAAATGAAAGCAGTTAATCTGTTGCCTAGGATGGCATCTTAAAACCAACGCACTGTAGTTACTATCAAAAGTAATACCAAAAATCCTCCCCTGATCTTCAATAACCATCTTGCAAGCATTTCTAGCTCCACAGTTTTTGATGAAGACTCCTTATTTCAAATGATAGTTCCACTGTTAAAACACTCCAAACCTTGGGATGGGGAGGAAGCTGAAAGGGTTAAGATGTGGCAGCAGAAGTACCAGCTGTACCTCTGACTTATCAGATTTATAGATTTATTCTGTAAACCCCCTGAATATCTGCTTCTGTTGGGAACGTTTCCCTCTATATTTAGAACATCTGAACAGCTGCAGCTATGCTCCTTGCCTGTGCATTAGTAAGAATCCATACACGTTATGCATGTGGAAAAAAGAGTTCTGAAGACCTGAAGTGTCTGTCTGGGGATGTGGGTCCCCAGTAGCTTAAGATAACCCCAGATCCATGCAGAGGATTCCCCTCTTCATCCCACACAACTCCTACCCGTCTCCTGCTCGCTCCTGTGGGCTGCAGACAGCTCAGGATGCTGCAGAGGGGTGGAGAAGCAGCCCAGCACACTCTCCTGTTGCAGCCCCTCAGCCTTCTGCAGTCACAAATGAGAAGTTTTCCCCAGCTGGAAGCAGCATTCAGACAGTCCCGTTTAAACAAAGTCTGTGAATTGGCTAGGCCATTCCTGACCCGAGGTGCGTCACACCCTGAATAGCTGGCAGCACAGACCTATAGACACATTTCTTCTGTCACTGGTGAAACCTGAGTTTCAATAATACAGGATTATCTTACAAATGAAAACTCTTTGCTGCTACCTAGGCCAGCAGGAGCACCTCCCCGGTCAAAACAGGATGCAAAGAATGCCCTACAAGTGGCCATTGCCAGAATAACAGCAAATGTTTCGTGTGAATACTACCCATCCTGAAGTGGTTCTGCTTTATTATACTGCAATTAATTAATGTTAATAATGTTTATCATTCATTTCCTGCTGTAAGATTAAGATATGAAACTTGACAGAGCAGCAGCACATCGCTGCACCAACTCACAGCTTCCTGTAGCAACAGCACCTGCTTATTCAACTGCGCTCATTTTCAGTGCCGACATCACTGTAAAAGATGAAAGCTTAAGGTAATGCTTATCAAACAACTTTAACACCACCACCTTTTAACAATGCTAGCAGATTTTCACACCCAGTGTTCAATACGTCTTCCCAGAAGCTAAGTGCCTGCATGGAAGGAACTCACACATGCAGCCAGTGCAAATACATGGCACAACCTTACACGGCCTTAAAGAACACTACCTGGGCTCAGTCAAATCCTGTTCTTCATTCAGATTTTATTTAGAATTAAAATTTATCGTTCAGAATGTATGCCCCTTCTGTAGGTATAAAAGTTTTAAAAAATACATTGATTTATTGATAAATGCTTCCGGTTAAATTTACATTTTCATACAGTATCATTATATTGCAATAACTGTTAAGGATCCTTTAGCACTTAAAAAATAAATTAATGGGAATGATGAAACCATTTGAAACCATGCTGAAATAATTCCTTAGAAAAGAGGGATGAGGTCCGTCCTAGTATTTAATTCCTTGCTCCTGTAAATAAATAACTTCATAAGCAAGACGAGGAAGCAGGGCTCAGAGCAAAGCACTTACCCACAGTACCCGTGGCCATGGCAGGGTGCCAGCACCGTCCCGATGAATGAGGAGAGTTCAGCTCTGTCCTTTCGGCTGACACAGCCCCGGTGTTGGGCATCTCAGAGCTGAACCGCAATCCCACCCCGCTCCCCATAACACCCCACCCACCCGGCCCCGCTGGGGGAGATCACTTTGCCTGAAAGAGTCAGAAAACCTGACTGCCTTTGTGCAGAACACGAGATTGCATCTCTGGAGCCAGAGAGGCACTCCTACCGGCAGCCAGAACATGCAGCTTGACTAACACACATGGAGCTCTGCAGCAAGAAGCAGCATCAAAACAGCCAGGACCAAGTCTGAGCTTACCAGGACAAACTAGAAGTCTTCAAAACAGCCATGGATGTCCCCGTTCATTGCGGGGGAGCTGGACCAGATGACCCTTAAAGGTCCCTTCCAACTCTAAGGATTCTGTGATCGTGTGAAAATACGAAGTGAGCACCTTCGGGACCCTCCTTTACATGAAAAAAACAGAAAACTCTGAAGGATAACACTAAAGAACAGTGCATTCATCTCCTTACTGCACACACAGGTCACCCTGAAGGGCAGCATCACAGTTCACTGCTAGAAATCCTGGGAAGTCCTCACAACTACTCTGAAAGGTTGGGGGGGATTTGAGGGGAGCACATGTGAACCAGTGCCCTGCAACACAGAAGGCTGTTAAGTTAACCATCCACCCTGCCTTCTTGCTGGATATGTTTCTCTGCACAGATCCAATGCCGTAGTACACACAAGGCAGCTTCCTCCTGGCATCACCCTCTTCGAATAGGATGGTTCAGAACTCCGGGACCTCTCAAAGTGGACAGAGACATGCGTGTTCATACATAGATATATACAACAAGGTTAGAAAAATATTTAATTTTTGCTTGCTTAAATAATTACTGAAAAGTGTTAATACATGAATACATTAATATTTGTACAATTAAAACTTCATATATAAATATTTATCTTCATATTTTTATATACATATATATAAAGCACTTTTCATAGCAGCCATTGCATATATAGTAAAATGAGTTTGTCTGAAGTTAATGCTGCAAAGCTCAGGCCGAGCAGCGTTAGTCCCCTTCCAAGAGGAACTTCTGTACCAGAGCTGAGTTTCAGGAGGGAGAGCCGTGCTGTTACAAACAGCGGATGGTGCCTGCCCTCCTGTCAGATGCGGGCATGGCATTTTTAGGGAGAAATGTCACTACGTGGAGTCACTTTGTGGTCTCTCAGCTTCTGCCTTAAACACCGGAATCAGGTCAACACGCTCTTCTACAAGGAATGCACAAACATGAGGGAATGCCTGCAAGCAGGTTCGTTCACACGGCAGGCCTCGGCCTTGCTGCAGCACGCAGCAGGAGGCGCCGCGCAGGGCTGGGCTCAGCAGCTCATGTTCAGCTTGTTTTTGTTGAGTTCCCTTTCCAGGTTTCCTATCAGGGTATCGATGCTTTCCTGTAGGTCCTTGAGGTTTGCCCTGTGGCTCCCCGCTGAGTCTATCGCCTGCATTGTCAGGTAGCTCTGGAATGCGTGTTCCCCGGGGAGGGGCTGCGGGCGCTTCATCAGGCCATCGGCATCATCGACTCCGCATCTGTCGTCCCCGCTCTCCGAGTCCTCCGAAGGGACATCGTCATAGTCTGCCTCGCCCAGGCAGTCCCTGGGGCTGCAGAAGTACCCTTCCCCACAGCTGCTCCAGTCGCCCGCGTAGCGGTTGCTGGAAGGGCTGTCCAGGCCGGCCGGCCTCGGCCGCAGCACCCCGCATGCGTCAGCGCTGCTCAGGTTCAGCATCTGCGGTCTCTGCCGCCGCGGCCTCAGGTAACGCAGGGACGATGGGTGCTCGGGAGGCGTGCTGGGATGTGCGGCTTCCTGGGCAGGTGAGTGGTGCACTAGAAGAAAGGAGAATCACACCCAGTGTGGCTGAATCCACATGGCAACACGAAGGGTCCGTGACAGCGCCCACGGGCCAATGGCATGCATGATGCGTGCAGACTCTCAGCCAACACACCGTGCTACTGCTGCTTGATCAAATATCATTAGGAAAACTGCTGTAAAAGCTTGGCATTGAAGAGTCATACCAGATCCAAACTGCAACAGAGAAATCCTCCCTCAGCAGAGATGCTCCCAGAGCACAGGTCACATTCAGGGCAACCACCAGAGGTAACCACCATCCAGCTCTGGTGCAGACAAAGCAAACCACTTGGCTGAAGGGAATGGCAGAAAGCAGGCACAGCAACAGAGGTTAAAACAACGAAAATACCAGTGCAGAGAAACACCTGGAGAAGCTGAAGATGCACTGGAGCTGAATTCCCATGTTTCTCTTTTGCCCTGATGTTCCACGCTATTAACAGAAGCTTATTGGCATTAATTTCTCTAAGCAGCCACAACCAGAAGCGCACTCTGACAGGCTTACAGCAGTTACCTGAGCTCACGGTTACACAGCACAAGTTACTAACAGCCACCTCCACCGCTACCGGCCTCCTATGGTAAACAGCACACATTTTTACTGGCCTGCAACTATTAAACATCCAAGCGTAGAATCTCTTTATGTTTTAAACAGGCCATGCCCACCCTCAATTAGCCCCAGACTTTCCATGCACAAACACACACTGTTCAGCATCTCGCTCCCGTTCCCTTGCGTCCCTACAGAGCTGCCAGCACTCCCCCTGCCCACACCGCAGCCCCCCCAGGGTGCTCCAGCCTCGCTTTACATCTCGCACAGTAGTGCACAATAACTATCACTGCTTTTTTCCCCCTCTCTCGCTGTAACAAAAGCCCTTCTGTTCAGACTCTGCTCCATTAAGATGAAGGGCCATGGGTTAACAATAACTTGCCAGCATTGCATGTTCTAGCCAAACAAGGACTTATTTGTTTTCGGTTGGAAAAACACGGAAATTGAAGTATTACACAACATGTTGATTATCAAGCTGCCCCAATCTACAGGAGATAAAATGGAACAGTCCAGACTGCAATCTCTCCTCCAGGTCCAGATGCACTGCTTACGGCTCACCAGAGTTCTCTCGCTCACAGCTCTGCACTTGTATTTTACCTCAAAGTTAGCTGTGCCCTGCATGCTTCTTGCAAGTCGAGGACTTCAGCCTTCCGTTCAAGGTGAAGAGGAGCTCCGCTTATCTTACTCATCTCAACAGAAACACATGCTCCCATGGGCAGAGCTGCACCTACCTGCCCTTGCTTCCTGCAGCAGCCATGAACTGCTCCCAAACATCCCGCTGAGCTTCAGCACAGCATGTGCCACCCAAGCAGCTTATGGTCCCCCTCCTCCAGCCACACTTCCTACCTCTCCTGAACTGCCTCGTGGGTCTGAGTGAAGCTGGGAGCTTCACCCTGTTTCTCACCCAGAACACCCATGACACTGACCAGCAGCGGACAGACCATGAGACACATTCACATACTCAGCGGGTTCCACACACAAAACTTCAGAAGTATCCCTGGCTAAGTAAAGCAGAGACTATTTAAGACAACCCCTGTAACAACAATACTGTGTGGATTTCAATGCTTCTTTTGCAATCATAAAAATCTCTTTAATGAAGCATTATGTTTCTTATATGTTCTATGAACTACTAAGAGGAAAGCCTACATGCTTGCATGTCTATCCTGCACTGTGTGCTAGAGCACACATTTATACCTCATGCCCACAAATACGCATCAAATCCAGTCAGCGGCTGCTTGGAATTTTTTATACTATATTATTTTTTGTTAATTTGCCAGAAAAAGGTCTTTGTCAACTTCTAACCAACACTGTATTGCCTATCAGCCCCTTTGTGACCCTCTGTATTTCCTAAGTACTCCCAGGTCTCCCACGAAAAGCAGACAGCCTCCACTTCACGTAAAATCACATAAATTTAACAAGAAACACAATCAGACATACTATTCCTTTAGATTAACTGCAATTGTCTCAGTGCAGAAAATCAGTAGTTTTCCAAGAGCAATTACTGTGCTCTAAAAGGGAACAATTAAGAAGACAAGCTACGTCTCTTAGTCTAAAGAACATAAGGGTTTACACTGTTCAGGTTTGAAAGACAGTTATTAAAACACCCAGGTTAACCAGCTGGCAATTTTCCGCACCATCAGTGAAAGCACTGTGAACAATGAAGGAACCACAGCATGGAGCAATAGACTCATCTTCCATATAGCCAGGAAACTAACAGCAATTTGGCCCAAGAATACCTGAATACAAACTTAAGCCCACTGGATCTAATGTTGTTTCACAGTGTTCCTACCAAACTTAACTAAAACCCCTCAATACCTTAGCAGGAAAACAACAAGAACGAGAAACTAACTGCAGTTCAGATATGGGAACATTACTACCACTGGGTCTGCTTTCTCTGATGTCTTTACTTACATAAAGCACTTCTCACTGAATTGTTGCCATTTGGTAAAGAAGTCATTAGAACAATAAACTTCACATTAAGCAGTGGTTTAATACAAAGAGTAACTGTATGATTGCATGATTTCTTTACATTAATAGGTGATGCCACAGTACCTCATATTTTAAGGATCCTGATGCTGCTCAGTTATCCCGTGAATTAACCTATGCTGCCACAGTACAAACTTACAGCAACAGTTTGACAGTTCCCCCTGATTAGATCAGTGAAACCTGAAACAGTACCTGGCCACAGCTGGAGTAAATAGTGAAGAACTTCTATGTGTTTTTTGAAGTCCAGGGCACTAGCGAGCTCCTCTGAGTCTGTGAAGACTCTGTTGTTGTGGTTGGTGGTCTCCTGCTTCTGGCTCAGTAGCACGGGCCCAAAACACACAGCTAAGTTCTGGCATGTCATCTTATTTACTTCGTGGTAAGAAGCCACCAGTTTCAGGTGATCCAACAGCATCTTCAGGGTAGCCTGCAGAACAAAACACTCATCGGGAAACACAATACTGCAGCACTGGCACCTGAACATCACTGCTCTAGAGGGATAATACCAAGGCTGATAGCTCAAGCTTTTCTACCAGCACCCAGCAGTGGAATGCCTCAGTGCTGAATAAAAAAGCTGTGTTAGACTGTCACAGAGGAGACAGAGTAGGACAGAATTTCTGGTAGAATTCAGCTTGTTTCTTACCTGATCTCAGGTCTACATGAATGAGTTTTCTAGCAGTGGAGAGGAGATATCAAGGAAGGGAGAGACTGCAGAAGCAGTACAGGCAAGGCAGATATATTAGAAGATGAAGAAACCCTTAGAAAGACTTCAGCATCAGAACAAGCCTCCAGAAGCCTACTTAGCCTCTAACAAAACTAAGCCATCGCTAGCTGTCTGGCCGCCCAGTCCTGCTGTAAATGAGAACAGCTTACCTGAAATCTAAAAATAAAACAGTGCCATTTTACTGCTGAGCTTCCAGAGACAATCTGTAAAGGTACACTTAAACGAAAGTTACGGCCAGATACCTTCACTCTTGAAGTATTTTCAAAGACTTGGAGCACTACAAATCCATGTTTTCAGAAAACAGTCGTACATGTTTTGACATGTTTTAAATCCAGTGTGGAAATACTCCTTTATTTTCTGAAGCTGGCAATTTGCCATTACTTGACCCCATTAACACTACTCACCTTCTCAACATCTGGGAGGCAATCCAGAAGGGCTGCTGCATGCTCAGAGTCACTGGGGTCATTTTCACAACCGGTGGCTGCCATCTTCAAGGGATTTTTCACCATGGCATCCACCACTGCTTCGTAGAGCTGTTTGGTTATCAGCGGAGAGGGCAGCTCTCGCAGGTAATCCTTTAGGACACCTTCAGAAGAGGCAAAAGAACAGCTGCTGTTATCAAGCTTCAGCTTCACTGTTTGGAATGGGTTGGGTTGGAAGCAGTAAGGCACACAGAATTCACCTATCTCACAGGAGAATTCTCCGTGCCAGTGACAAATTCAGGAGCTACGGACAGGAGGAGGCAGTGAGGGTAGAATAACACCAGCAAGCTGAGCAGCAGCTCCCTGCACAGGACACGCACTGGCTACAGCCAGCGGGCGGCTCTGCTCCTGCAGCTCTGCAGTACTCGTGCCCTTGCTGCCATCCCAGCCCCGGGCTCTCCCAGCTGCATTACGTACTGCTGCATCTCCAGAGCCGGAGGAGAGGTGCTTTCTGTGGGACGCAACAACCTGGCAGCACTGCATCCAGCTTCTATGCCTTCCACAGATGCAAACAAATGAGAAGGAACCGAGTGTCTGCATTCATGTAAGTTGATGCTAAAAGCTGGCTGCACTTCAATGTGAGCCACTTTCAGTGACTATAAGAAGAAAACCCAGCAGAAGACTTCTGCTTGGCCCTGGAAAGCACACAAACAGAATGCCATGGGGCAGCACATCCAGCACAGCCAGCACTAAAAGCTCTGAGGGAAACAAACAGCCCTTATTGTCCTCTAAAAGAATAAAGAAAAAGCATTCAGACCATAAATATCTGCCCGTTCAGCTAGATTACAACTTAAGAAGTTTGTTAAGAATTAACAGAGTAGTCTGTCCTCAGATAAGGCACACTTATAAAGATAGAAGATTTTTTGGCACACATTCCACACAGCTCTGGAAAACCCCACATCAGTGTAAATACTGTTATGTTCTGCTATTGGATAAAGCAACAGTTCATATCAATTCTGTCTTCATAACTTAGCTGCAAGCTGAATCACATTGCAGAAGGCTTTTCATCAGGCTGTTTATAAAAAATACAAGGAATGGAAACTAACGTTTCCCCTTCGCAGCCATGTTTGCATGCAGAAGACGAACAACGGCTGGCATCTCGCTGTGTAACTGGTACCACTGAGAAATGAGGAGTGCACCCAGTGCAGAGGCAGCCAGCCAGGCCCTGCCCCACGAGCAGTGCAAACCTGGCAGTAGGGCCCCGCACAGCCCCTGTGGCTGGGCAGGCCAGCAGCCGGCACACAGCCCCCCGGCACAACACGGGAACGTATTGGCACGGGTATGAGAAACAAAAGCAGCCAGCTCTATGTTTTCCTGAACACAAATTCCTCTGGGCTTCTTTGTTTGCTTTGGGGCTTTCTGTTTTTACGCAGAGCAGTTACAGAAGTGGCATATTACGCTTCTGTTTAGTAACTTACTCACATTCCTCCCTTCCCACCAGTGATATTTCATCTTCTCAATTCAGAGCCCTGTGTCCCACACGCATCCACAGGTGAAAATGACAGCAGTGTGGCAGCAGGAGGCGCAGCACAGCACAGGCTGGGATGCCTTTCCCTCTTATTTATGTAAAGCACCAACAGGAAATGCTGACACTGCCATGTTTTGGGTGGGGAAGGCCGAACTCAGAATCTGCTTACAGCAGAAAAGGAGCAAAGATATGTCCGAGTCAGATCAGCTCGTGCTGCTGCAACAGTCACAGCTGATGACTGAGAAGAATTCCTCTGACAGCATCCACAACCATAAGACTATCACCTGCTGAGGGACCTTAGAATCATAGAATCGAGAGAATCATTAAGGCTGGAAGAGTCCACCAGATCACCTAGTGCACCCACGAGCATCACGTCATTAAACCACATCTCTGTGTCCCTGGTTAACAGGGCAGCTTGGGAGCCACTCATGCCCTTTGGCCTTTCTACATGTTTTTGCTATTCACTCTGCCAAATTAGCCCTGTTTTCTTGCAGGAAGCCACACTCCCTGCTGCTAACCCACTGGCACGTTCTCCTCACCACGACCCCTCACCCTACAAAGCAAATGGAGACAGCAAGCTGAGATTACCATCCACTTCAGTGATCCCTCATTTTTCTGGCCCACTGAGCTGTTAACAGCGTTACACGCTTTATTTAGAGATATGAATTCACACGGATGAGAACGGACATGATGCAACAACACTGCTACTGGTCAGTTCCTAAAATTGGCAGCGCTTGGTTTTGAGCCACGAGCGCCTCTGTAAGCCTGTGCCAACCCCAGGGGCAGTTCTCAGTCCAGATTTAATCATTAAATGCTCATTCTTTGGTCTTTGGAGAGCTGTCAAAATAATAATAATAATAATAAAAAAATCTTTATAATCGTCTGGAAAAACAGCACTACTCAGATTTCAAAAAGGACACAAGAAAGCACTTCTCTCCAGAAGTGCCAAGATTTATGCTGAGGATTCACATTCCACGGAACACATGCTTTGGCTTAGGGAAGTACGAGTCACGTGCAGCAGCCTCAGCACCGCGAGCACAGCACGAAGTACCGGGGCAAACAGCCACTGCCAGGCTGCCTGCACTGCGAGACTGTGCTCAGCGGGCTCTTTACTCCCACGCTGAGCACAGTAGGTAGCCCAGCTCTGCCAGCACAAACTGCAGCCTCACCTTTACGCCCAAACCACGCTGCCCACAGCTAAGCAGAGAACAGCTCACCCTCATAAATGTAGCTTAAAGAGATGGTAGCGTGGCACTAAAGTACACTTTTCAGATTAAGCAACACATCATAAACTCATGACAGAAAGCACAGTCAGACCGGCGCTGCTGCCCTGCCAGGGCCTGCTGTCTGCACTGAGCACTCCTGCAGCTCTGAGCTCAGCTTCCATCAGTAACAGTGGGTTCTGAGTGCACAACGCCCCCGGGGACACAATGCTTGTGATGCATTACAGGTTCTTTTGTACACAGATACGAGGAAGCCCTGACACCCTTCCCCACAATATTCCTGAAACATTTCTGCAAATAGTTCTGCTGTAGATCATTTCTGGTAGCATGGGAGTGCAATGCCTTCTTTATTGTTGCAAAATTAAACATCAAATAGGTCAAATATTTCATTAGCCAAAAATTCACATTAATGAAGAATCTCTTTGAAATCTGCCTGCTTACAAGTCAACATCAGACAGTTTCTGCTGTTTTACAGCAGAATTGATTCACTAAAATCGAGAAAAGTTTTCAATAATATTAAAAATCATCGTGTTAGAAATCATCACTGCTTCTTTCATGAATCTATTTGCAAGCAGAAGAAATCATTAAGTTAAAAGATCATTTCTATTATCTACTTCTTCTGTTCACCTCTCCCAATAGAGGATGCATCACAGCAGAGTGCAGTACGAGCCCAAGGTTCTGCTGCTGAGCAATGATGAGGCCAACCGTGAGGCCAAGGCCAGGTGAACTGACCTGCTGGGTCTGTTTGAAAGGTTTGGTTAACAAAGAAAATGCCACTGGGCAGTATCTTCTGACACTATCCAGAATAATTAAAAGATGCACTGAACACAAAATTAATTCCCAGTACACTGCAGTGAAACAATCAAACGGGATAGAACTGCTCAATGCCTCTGAATGTCACAAAGTGCTCTGGCACAGAAAATTTACACCCTGGCTACTGTTGTTAACATTTTCCATCACCGGATAGGAAGTAATGAACTGTTCTTGTCTAATTGCCTCAAGCGATGAGTTTACCCCGCGATCCCTGAGATCAGCTCAACTTTGGTTTACATAACAAATATCATCAACAGTCACAAAACCGTTCTGCCTTTAAGCAACAACAAAAACAACTTCAGCTGTGCTGGGCACCAACGCTCCCTCAAAAAGCTGGTGCAGGTGAAGAGAAGCTTTGTCAGACCTTCTGCTCCTCTGCCGCCAGCCCCTCTCCTTCACCAGGATGCTGCTGTGAAAGCCCCCGCCTCGTCAGCTTTCCTTCCTACACCAAGTTCTGCGTGTTAATGGAACTCCATCCTCCTCCCTCACAATCACAGCTACTTGAATACACACCTCTGACGTTACCGAGCTTGCTTTTGCAGTACAGAGAAGTAGTTAATGGCTTGCTGAACAACAACAGAAAACTAGTTCAGAGCCCCACCTTCTAAAAAGCATATTACGAGCATGTCAAAATTACATATTAAAAGAGAAGTCAAATCATTACCTGTTATCACATTAATATCCGGGTACCGGCTTTCAGACAGAGTCACCGCCCTGCTGTCCCTCTCAAACGCCTCCCGAAGCTCCTTCTTAACCGCTGCGGAGCCACACAGCCGATACAGGCCTACAACCTATGGGCAAGAACGACAGCCCCACATCAGTTATAAAGCAGAACACAGATCACGTTTGGCCTCACCTGGGAAGCGCAGCAAGATGTTCAAACAGCTGTTAAGAAAACTCAAACAATGCCAACCGCTGATATTAATTGCTCATGTACACCATCAAAAGTTACTCAAGAGACAGCTGGCAGGCAAGCGACCGATGCCGAAGCTTTCTACGGCAGCAGGGGACATCCTGAGCAGCATTCACGGAGCCATCCCAAGCTGTAAGCCAGTAGCACACCACCAGCTGGTTCAGAATCCACTCAGGACTGCATTTTATGTAAAACTTGGAAGATGAAGCAATAAAGATAAATGTAATTTTCCTCTTATCCTACTCATTCAGATCACCATCGTTTTTCCTTGTAGTAATAACTGTATAATTCTATAAGATAAAACTGGGCCTTAAGCAGAAATGAAGAGAAGAAGCATTCTGAAGTATACTACAGCATGTTCCAAAATTGTTATTAATTGTTAGTAGAAAAAGGTAGCAACACAACCAACTACCTAATGAACAAGAGATGTCATAAATCTCTTCAGGAAAAAAAACCCCTAACATTTTCCTACAAGAATAAGCTAGATGTAACTAAAACTCTACTTGATGTTGGTAGAAAGGATTTCAAGAGAATTATGAATACCCCATTCTGATGACATCCACAAGTTGCTGTCTTAAAGATGACAAGACGTTGACTTCCACATTTCAAATGACATGTAACATTCAATGTGAAGCGAGTCTTATTCCATATGTTCAAGATGATAGAAGTGACTCCACAGCACACCTGGACTGTTATTACCAAGTCAATTATGTGCTTTCACACACTCCATTTCTGCATTTTTTTGTTGTTGCTGTATTTTTCATTTTCATCACCATCATGACTGAGAGGAGCTAAATCTTACATATATTAATTTGATATAATTTTAATGGTCGTTACAGGTAGACATACTGAACAGAGTGTGGTTGGCCCCAAAATGCTGTGGACTCAAACAACCAACCAGCCCCAAACTTCAGCCACCAGTCTGTGCTGGCTTAGAACATATGCACACTATATCCAGGTGCATATCCAGGTTTGCAAAGAAGAGTATTTGTCTGGCCATACATTAATTCCTGTTTAAATACATGAAAAGTCACTTAATGGAATTTGTACTCTCCCTTTCCCAAGACCAAATAAGACCTAGTATTGGCCTAAGACAATTTAAATCAAGTTTTCTAACACTGTGTCTGAAAGCCAGGTGGAGATGACATGCCATGACAGTAGTCTGCATTCTAAGAGAAAATCAAAAGGTCAGAAAAGTGCATGGTTAAAAGTTAACAGTATATTTTGCATTTTTGTTTCTCCCCGAGCAAATGCACAAATTAGATTTCATGCTCAGAAGCTCCAGGTGCACACAGACAGCTCAGATCCCAATCGCCTCATTACCAGTGATGCCTTGATTACCCAAAATCATTTGCATGACTAGGTGCTAATAAGCCCAAAATAAAGGACTGAAACCATGAGACACAAATACTGGAAAGAATACAACTTCTTTTTTCCACTGATTTGCATGTTAGGAGAAGCACAATGAGAATCACACAGTTATTATCAGCGATGACTTTCAACAAAGTAATTACATACAAATACCATCCCTGTCTGTATATGCTAGCAATTAGAAGTAGTAACAGTGGTAGTTGTGATTACCTCTCAATTTCATCTAAGCAGGAACAGGTGTAACAGAAACCAAGGGCTCACAGTCAACAGAGCAGTATGTAGAAGTCCTCTCACCCATTTCAAATCAATTGCCAAGGGGCAACATCTGTCCTTAGGACTGCACGTCTTCCTTCCTAAGAAATGCCTAGTCTAGCATCTTTAACTGGGGATTTGTTTCTGTAACTTTTTTTCTCTATTGGGTTACACCAACTGAAATAAGTTGCATTAAGATGAAGAGAACACACTGGGCCTTACTGCCTTTCCTAATCCTAAATACAACTTGAAGAAAGGCAAGGAGAAGCAATAGCTATCTCCTCAATAGCTCTTCGTCATCTACATGTTGTGCATCAAGTGTGGGAGGGAGTACTGTACTCCTTGCGTGTCAGTACACTATGTCCTTAAAGAATGATCTATGCCTTGGGAATTAGACATTTCCAAATCCTAATCTCAGCTCTGCCTTATTTTGAGGGTGACTCTACATGGTGGGTGCTGCGGTGCTAAAGCTACTGTGAGCAAGTGTTTTTTTCCTTTACAAGGGCAAAGTTGGAAGCACTGATTTCACAGTCCTGTCATTCTTCCCCCAGTACAATGACTGGTGTTCACCACGCAATGGGAGCAAGAAAACAAGTTAAAAACCTACACAAAGAAAGGGTTTTTAACTAACCCTTATCCACTCACCAGTCCTGCTCCAGAAGTAACAGTGCAAACATCTGCAACAGAGATCCAGACACAGCACAATTAACAAAACATTAAGATATATACAGTACCTGGCAGCCCCTTTTTTCAATTTCCATTACGCATTTCTGAATTAAAAGTGGCACCATCAGGCCTGTGTTTTCCTTCTCTACAACCTTTCGAGCATCTACACCAAACATCACTGGTTCCCGATCTGCATCCAGACCATCAAGAGAGTTCTCCCACTGCTCCATAAGCGACAGTTTGACATAAATAAGCCCCCTTGGCTCCAGCCTGACAGCCAGCTGATGTGTCTTTGTCACTCGAAAGAGAGTAGGAAGAGCCACAGTGCCATGACAACAAACACGGTTCTTCCGTGGGGTGGGCTCCCAGCTGAACACCACCAGCTTTAAGTGCTGAGCATTTTCAATTTCTATGTTGAATGTGTGGTCCATATCTAGAAACGTCGTCCTACATGTAAGCAGGGCTGTTCTTGCTTTGTTTACCGAGTCAACCTGTATTGCACAAAAGACATCTTTTGAGTCTATTCTCGGTGGTTTCAAGTCCTCAGCACCATAAAAGTGAATGCTCATAAGTCCAGAGATGTACTGGGAACACTTGGGTTGATCAGAAAAGTTGTAGTGCCTGAAAGCATCGATATCTATCTCAGTTTTACCACTGTTACTTGGAAGGCTCTCTTTTCCTTTCCCACACTTGGTTTCATGTCCATGTTTACCTGATTTGGTTAAAAGTTCAGGAGAGTCACCATCACTGAGGTAACCACCTTTGCTGGAGGATTTGGAACTCCTTGAGCTTTTCTTTTTGTAGGCGTGCTGTGACGACACGCTGCTGTCGAGATGGTAACGACTTATGACGTTCCTGCTGGCAGCTGCAGCTGAGTTGCCAGAAGAGGGCAAAGACGCTGTATGGCTTGTATCCCGAGAGCTCCCTTTCGGCAGGGAAGAAGGATTATCTGAGCTATTATGGCTTGAAGTTCCCTTGACACTCAGCTTCCTGCTGAGTTCTGGCAGTTTTTTCATTTTCATGGAAAGCTTCCTCACAGTTCTGGGAGATTTAATTCGATCGGGGAAAGGCCAATTGATTGATCCGCTTTTTTTCAAGGGACTCGGGCTTGGAGGAGAAACTTCTGTTATTGGTATATCAATCTTGTGTGCAAGTACAACTCCGGGCCCTTTAGGAAAAAAAATTAAAGAGAATAAACAAATGTGTTGTAAGTGCAGTTCACAGTAATGAAAATAAAATATTGAACTAGAGGAAAACACCTCGATCTGTCTTACTTGATAAATGCAGTTCATTCACATGACTGTCGTTCACCAGTTAGAGATACTAACGAGCACCCAGAGAGTTGTACTCTGTTGATCTGTGCAGCCAAATTCAGCAGTTCATAGTCAGAAGCCTGATTTGTTCTGCTCTACAGAGATGAAAGAGCCAGAAACTACAGATAAACAAATGAGCTATTTCACCCACTGCATCCAGCTCTTGTCCATTTGTGTTACATCCCTCCCATCCAGGCAGACACAATTGCATTCCTGAGGCACAGGTGCAATGAAATCAGCCTCCAAAGGAAAAGCACTGCAAAATGACAAGTGCACTTCTGCCCACAGAGCAGTCAGCCACAAAGATTAACACATCAGCATTGTCCTCTCAAGTCTAAAGGAAACACGCACATCCCTGGCAAAGGACACTGCTACACTACTTTGCATTTCCCTCTCTTACCCAAAAGAGCTCTGGAGAAGTGTCTCATCCCTCTTCTTCCATTCCTTTCAGCTCCCCTTTCCTGCTGCAAGGAGGAGGAGCAGGAAAGCAACAAGGATTTATTTATTCCAAAAGCTGCACTGTGCACTGCCTCATTCATGCCAGCAATTTTCCCTCTTTCCTGGCACAGCCACCCTATGACCCTATTACAGGGCTTAAAGTTATACAGCTCCCAACTGACACCACTGTGGGGAATCTTTTGGAAAATCTTTTCAAGGAACAACAAGAAAAAAAAAACGGTAACAGCAGGCACTGATGTTGAAGAGGAAAAGAATGAGAGAAAAAACATCTACACTCATTTGAGAGTGCAGGAGAAGTAATGAAGGGATACAGTCAGAATAAGAAGTTGTTATCAGTAAATTCTGTGCATGACTCAGAGACACAAACTTGTAGTTCTCTTCATGTTTGAATGTTTAAGGAAACCCAAAAATCGAGTTTCAGCTCAAGCCTTTCTTCTTGTCACCAGCATGAGGCAGTAATGACTGCAGGAAAGGCAATGGATTCGCTTGAGTTGCTGCAGTGTGCAAGAGGGGAACGGAGGCCAGAACAAATACAATTTCACGAGTACTCTCATTTAGAGCCACTTTTCTATCCACTGAGAAACTAAGAGTGGCTTTTGTAAGAACAATCACCCCATCCCTTCATCCCACGTGAGCTCTGGCAGCACTCCTGCAGCCCTGTGCTCCCGGCTGGCAACCAGAGCCCCCAGCACACTCAGCCCTGCTGCTGCTGCTGCCCCAGCTGCTCAGGGACCATGGGCCTCTGCCTGTGTTAGCAGGGGGAATCCACCCCGCTGCTCACTGGGGAAAGGCAAACCCTACTCACAGCACATACAAGGAAGGAAAGAAGAGCTGCTTCCTCGATGCACGCAGCAAATCATTCCTTACAGCAGTTTCTTTTACAGACTTTTCTGATGCTTACTGTCTAATTCTAGTCACTATTAAGTAAGTCCAAATCACTATTTGCTTAAAAGAGTGCTTTTATAGCAAAGTTTCAGTCATAAAGAACAACACACAGTATCTGTTTTCCAGAGCAACAGAGCAAAACGCCTTTAGCCCCGCATCGCTCGGAGGAGTTCCCTGCCTGCTGTTCTGGCAGCAGCTGGCAGGAGACACAGGGCATGACAGAGCCGGACAAAGCCTCGCTTGTGCTACGGATCATGGCATAGCCGTGCTGGCCCAGAACACCCCATAGCAGCCGGTGCTGTGCTGGCATTCAACTTCCCTTTCTGCCCCAAGTCTCTGGCACGGGCTTAGCAAAGCAGGCCAGTCCATTCAACTTCCCTCCATCTCAGGAGAGCTGCAGAGGCAGTCTGACATTCTGACTTTCGCAGGTATGACTTCTGCTGCCTCCAGAGCGAGGAGGTTAAAACGAAACACAGAGCTGATGGAAGCTGGTTGTGTGGGACCAACCCCACCAGTGTCATGCCCCACTAACACCAGCCATGTGCTGAGGTATGGACACCATTTCCAAGGGCACACATGATGACTGCTAACAAGCTGCAACAGGCACCTGCAGCACAGTCACATCACATTCCACTTCCCAGCCTGCTCGCCTTGCCCAGCTTCCTTTCTGTCCCACACAGGTTGCATTTGACACTTCAGAAACGCCCTAATGAAGGCTGGCAGGAGAAGGGGAAGCACCAGAGGCACTGAGGTGCCAATGACAGCCCAGGCAGCAGGGGGGTGATGATGAGGTGCAGCTGACAATACATTCTGCACATCTGCCTCGCACTTCCTGGCAGCATCAGCTGCACAAAGAGCAGAAGAAAGCAGCTTTTGAAGGATGCCCCAACCCAGGGATGGACGGCTTGCCATGGGACTAGTTGGGGACCATCCCAAGAAAGCACTGTGCTGAGCCAAGTGACTTTGCATCAGGGCTGCCTCTCTGAGCTGGTTCAGGTGGATAGGTAAAGCCTACAGGTTTTATTTGTTCCACAGTATGGCTGCACAGAGGACAAAGACTCTCCACAGCCACAGAGGCAGGTGGCCCCTGGACATGAGGTGCTCCACAGCCACCAGCTGCCCTTCTCCTCATGATCAGGGGACAGCAGGGCCTGAAACCTCACCTACACAGCTCTGCCCTATGAGAACAGCAGGCAAACTTGCAGCACAGAGCCTGCCAGGCACACGTCGTGATCCCACACAGTAACATTCATGTCTGGCCCTGCTTAGCATTGTCCCTCTGTGCCTGGGTGAACGTGCCACTGTCAGACTGCCTGCCAACAATGCCTGCTACGTTACAGGCATATCTGATTATCCCATTCTACATGCAACATTCCTCTTTGCTTAAGGAAGGCTTTTTGAGTTACTCTAAAGCTCATGAGAAAGCCTGTGATTTATTTTTGGGACCCCAAGATGAGATGAGTAAGTCAGAAAACATCAGTTCCTCACCAGAGAGCTATTAAAATACCAAACAGCCATGCTCATAACTAAGGAAAATGCTGAGCTCTGACCCAACTAAAGCTGTAATTTCTTTTTTCCTGCCATCCTCCTGAAATAATAAGTATGCTGCATCTGACACTGAAAGTGTATCTCTAGAAAAATGACACAAGAGCTACCTTCTAGGCCATTTCCTTTTAGAAAGAGGAAAAAAATGCAGCTTATACTAAGAGGCTATAATTTTCAAAACCAAAACTTCCCTTGTGTCCTAGATTTTTTACTTTTATTTTCTATTTTTAAAAGTCAACCCAATGTATTACTTGGGAAAACTTTTTTTTTTTTTTTTTCCCCTAAAGCAACAAATCAGAACAGAAAAGCCCAAACAGCTCAAAATCACTCTCATAGCAAATGACAGCTGAGTGAAAAAAGGCTACTGTCTTTCTGTGCTAGATTCCAGAAGAGATACCGATCTGGGTCCTCAGCTGACACGGCTCAGCTGATGCCAAAGGCTGGTAACTTACTCTTGCTCAGGCCCATTTCATCCTCAGATAGTTCTGCATCCACTCTGATAGAAAGCCTTTCAGCAAAGTGAAAGCGGTGCTAAGAGAATTCATGCTATACCAAATGCAGGCAACTTAAGACGCAAGGAAGGTGACTCGCCTTATCCATATTAGCAAAAGAAAACAAAAACAAACAAAAGAAAACAAAAAAAACCCTTTCTTAAATGAGAATAGAATGTAATTATTTCTATGTAATAATTATCTAAACAAAAGGAAGAATCTTCTCTTAGCCTGCTGAAAGAGAAGTCCCTTTTTAACCCCTATGAAAACTGCTATTTTGACCAATCTGGTCTCTGTGTTCAATCCCACATGATGCTTCAGAGTCAAGGAATGGAGAAACTACTGAAAGGGTACAAAGAATCCTCTAAGAACTCTGTAACAGTAGTTCACTTTCTTCCAGTACACTGCCAAACATACAAAGACACTAAGTAAGCTGTGACAAACCCATCAGTGCTGGGGTCACGTTTTCAGGAGCAGAAGTCGCACACTGCTTTACACAGGCCGTGCTGTAAGAGTCTGTCGGGCTGACCTTGCACCACCGCCGTCCTCAGTGCCCCCTGCTGGGTGACCCCTTGAGAGGGGACAACGAGCATGTTTAACAGCACTCCAGGTCACCTGCCAGGCTTAAGAGCTCGCTATCTGCAAACAGGGACGAATTCCTGGCGAATATTCTAAATGTAAATGATTCTCCCTGTCACACAGACCACAGCAGGCTTCATTAGAACGCTGGCGTTGGACCAAGCGCCACAGGCCCCAGCCCAGGCGTGCCTCATTTTGGACTGCTCGCACCACGTCCTCCTCCCCTCGTGGTTTCTTACATGGGATAAAAAGCAGCTCTGTCTCTGTTTCCCCAGTAAGACAATAGAAACATGATTCCATACAAAACAGAAGATGAAATAAATATCTCCTTTACATTAACTGCTTCAAGTCTTCAGTTGCTACAACCCCTAATCCCGTTCCCCAGCAGGCCCTCACAGCAGGTCACCAAAACAGCTCAAAGACAGATCCCTGGGTAGGCCCACTGCCCTCCAAAGCTACACACCACACCCCCCAAGATCCTGTCCCTCAGCTCTACAGAAGCAGGGCACACTTCTTGGCCTGCTGAGGAAGATCATTTGCAACACGCAAGCCTATAAAATATAGGCCCAAATGATACATTTGTAAATCAGGAGAGCAGTCATTTGAGTGAAGAAAGAGCACTGCTTAGATTAACCCAAGTATTAGTCCAGCTGGAGCTAAATTGGAACACAGCACCAACCTTCACCTCTTGCAATGCTGAGAAAAAAATCAATTTCCAATGACTCCTACCAGGATTCTGCATCCAGGCATCTAGCTAGCATACATTTTTAGTAACAAAAGCATAGCCAAAGTCTTTGCAAGCTAGGATCTGCATGCTCTAGCAGAAAGCTTCTGAGGCACAGGCATGAAATGATCTCACTGATCAGCTGGACACTACTCCCAGCAGAAATCATAGAATGGTTTGTGTTGGAAGGGACCTTTAAGGTCATCCAGTTGGAGCTCCCTGCTATGGGCAGGGACACCTCCCACTAGACCAGGTTGCTCAAAGCCCATCCAGCCTGGCCTTGAACACCTCCAGGGATGGGGCATCCACAATCTCGCCAAGCAACCCATTCCAGTGTCTCACCACCCTCACAGTAAAAAATTTCTTCCTAATGTCTAGTCTAAATCTACCCTCTAAATGCTGGTACTAAAAGCAAAAGCATTACAAACTCTCCAAAAAGGTCCTATCTGGAGATCCAGAGTGTAAACCTGTAGTAAAAGAAGGAACTACAAAGGGACGCTATTCTTCAGTGCCTTGCGAGTGGTACAAAACACTCAACTAGAGTCCAGTCAAACAGTCGTAAGAAACATTTACTTCAAAACTTTATATATTTGAAAAATTCCAAATGTGACATGAAAAACACACTC
Source organism: Gallus gallus (assembly GCF_016699485.2). Taxonomy (NCBI): domain Eukaryota; kingdom Metazoa; phylum Chordata; class Aves; order Galliformes; family Phasianidae; genus Gallus; species Gallus gallus. The sequence goes on along the minus strand of NC_052539.1, from coordinate 16,044,996 downwards.
CACAGGACACTTAGATTTCCACCTAAACTCTTCTCCTGGAGCCCTACAAACATGAGCTGGTGCTATGTTTCTACACTTCTACCTCAGCAAATTTTCTTCTGTCACCTTTTGTCTGTTTGACATAAACAGAATGCATAAACAAAAGTGTGTTTCCTAACTGCTGTTGTATAGGGGTGTTTTTTTTAAATTCCTTTCTAAAAACTAGCACGGCTAGAATTACTCAACAAGGAATTATCTGACAAATCCTATTAGCATACACGGCCTTTACTGGAGAAAGTAACCCGATTAACACTAGGAACTAATGATGCAAGTTAAGACAATGGGAAAATCAACACCTCTACAATCTATAGCCCATCTAAAGAAAACATTGACAGGACATACCTATTCACTACTTTGTTTGGGAAGACCCTCAACAACCAAATGCTTTTATATTTTTTCTTCACGTTTCCATTAAAAAAATATGTATATCCATGACTGCTTCCTTCCTCTGTACAACGTTTGAGATCCAAATGAGGCATTAATTGTTGTTTAAAGCTTAAATGGTTGAACTACTTGCACTGACCAAAGAAGATAGCATCAAATGAAAACGGTATATATCATATATATAGAGTACATAATAATAATAATAATAAATGAAAATATGCCTTTTACTGGCCTTCATAGTATCCTCCTTTTTTCTGTCTTTGCTTCTCAAAATCTCTCTTAGACTGTAGTACTAACCACTACTGACACATATAAAATTACAGCAGTAACAAAGATAAGCAGACTCTTCACCAAAGCAGTAATTGACTATTTGTCAGGAGGTACTGCTTGACCTATATAGACATCAATTTTGCAGCAACTGTGTAATTCAAGCAAGGTTCGAGCACAAATAAAGTTAAACTGGCCATGTTGCCCTGATGCAGTAATTGCGTATGGATGAGCTGTCATCTTAAATTTGACTGAAAATAACTGTAGACACCTTAACTGAATTGAAGAGAGTAAAAAAAAAATCACTTCTCCATGATAAAGCCGATTATTGAGCAGCAGGGATCCACCTCATCGACAGCTCATCTATTCAGCCCAGTCGGTCACTGTTAAATACATGCAGAAGAAGAACTGCATTTAAAGCAGCGAAATCAGCTCTGAGCATACCAAACCAACTGGGGGAAATTCATCGTGCTTTTTTCCTGGTTTCATGAAAGACACCTTAAGCAGGTAATTTTGCTTTCAGGAATAAATGTTTCTTCAGTATTAAAAGAAAAAAGGGCATTCTCTTTCTTGCAAAAAGGGTTTAATTTTTTAAGGAGAATCGCCTATACATCAAGGGCTTAATTGGAGTCAAACAGCCT